>NW_024722227.1:19021486-19043918 GCF_018991925.1 Homarus americanus | reverse complement strand
GCCTGGGCAATGTTGCCACATAACCCGTGCAGTGTTGCCACGTAATTACATATACAGTACATGCTACCGGCTTGGTAAGCTTAGATACATAACCTACAGTAAGTAAGGGAAGGGAGGAGTAGGAGGGGGTGGCAGCGTTAGAGGAGATGAGGGAGGTAGGTGGGGATGAGGGGTGAGAGGAGGGTGAGGGTAGGGGAAGGGGTGAGGGATAAGGGAAGAGGGTGAGAGGTGAAATGGGGTGAGGGAAGAGAAGGGGGTTGAGGGGCAGGGAGGGGTGAAGAGTAGGGAGGGAATGGGTGCAGGGGAGGGTGAGGATGGGAGAGGGTGAGAAGGGGGGATGAGGGGTAAAGAGGGGGTGAGGGGTACAGGAGGGGTGAGGGATAGGGAAGGGGAGTGAAGGGGTACGGAAGAGAGTGAGGTGAGAAGCTGACAAGGGGTGAGGGGTAAGGGGAGGGGAGGGGGTAGAGGTGGGGAGTAGGGGTAGGGAGGGTGGGGGAAGAGGTGGGGGTGAGGGTCGGGGGGATAAGGGTAGAGGAGGGTGGAGGAGGGGGTGAGGAGGAGGAGAGGGTGGGTATGGGTGTTGAGACAGGGAGGTAGGGGAGGAGATGAGAGGAGAGAGAGAGCGCAAGAGGCTCAAAGCTTCCACCTGAGTGATCTAACCCAGGTAATACTGCAAGTGGGAGAGTGAGGGGGAGTGGGAGGAGAGTGAGGGGGAGTGGGAGGAGAGTGAGAGAGAGAGTGCGGAAGGAGCGTGAGGAAAAGTGGGGGTGAGAGGGAGAAAAAGAAAATGGGGAAGTAGTGAGAGAGAGAGAGAGAGAGCAATGAAAGGGTTCGAAAGTAGGGGAGACTAGTCAAAACAGAGGAAAGGTGAACAACGAAAAAATAATGAGAGAAAAAGATGTAAGAGGAGGAGGAAGGATTAGGAGACAAAAGGCAGGTAAATAAACAATGTGAAAGTGTTTGTGTGTGTGTGTGTGTGTGTGTTTCTTTAATGTCCAACAACAATAATAATGCCTTCGTTTTCTCTAGTGAGTTAAGAAAGAAAACTGAAGTTACTAATTTATGGGAGACTTAATCTACGGACAAATATTTACGTTATACTATTTTCTTCCATTTCATATACTGTGCAGCAGAGTTCACACGCGCACACGCGCACACACACAACAGGAAAGAAGTCAGGTGAAGTAAACAATCAACACAAACTCTTATAACTATACACATTAGGGTGTGTCATACGGAGGCGAATTTTTTTTTTTGAGTTTGAAAAATCGGCCCATGGTATTAATGATGTAGTTCTATGTGCAGAATCATGTGATATCTTCAGATTTGAAAAGTTTTCATTTTTTGCTAGGTAAATTTTAACTTGAAATCTTATGAAAATTCAGTATTCCCACCCTTTTACCAACACCACTAAATAGCTTATTTAAAGTAAAGTAAATGTATCAGGTTGTTAATTTATTAGGATGAAAATGATCCAGAATAGTGAAACGAATGATCTTGACACATTTATTAAATTTAATATTCCTTTAGAAAACAAAATCATCAAATACAAAAACCGGTTTTACTACGACGACCCGGTGTTGCTGCACACCATAGAGAACATGTCTTTCTTGCTTCTCTTTCTACTCATCACCTCCCTGCTGACCACCTGAGCTCAGATGTAGCCTTCCCTCCTCTCCTGGCTGTACCCGTGACTGCTGGCCTCGCTCACTTGCTGTACACAACGCTCTATACTCTGGGTGTGCGAGGGCCAGGCAGGGACATGCATGGGGTTGTCCAGGAAAGCTCTGACTTGAACATTGGTGAGGCTGCAGGTAAGAGGGGGCTCACTGCCAGCCTGGATGTTATCCAGATCTATTAGATCAGTGAGGGTCTTGGCACCTAGATTGACTTCAGGAGTCTTCCTGACCCTGAAGGAATCGTCACCAACTGATTCGTCATGCCCACATCCTCTCATAAGTCTCATATCCAAGATCTTTTTGACTGCCACTCTTCTCGCCTCCTCATCCTTACTGCAGAGCATTGTCTGCAGAACTGCCTCGGGATGAGCATACCAGGAAGATCTCCTCACAGTCTGCTCCACAATCTGAACAACCTTCCTTGGCTGACTCCTCAGGAGCTCAAGCTGGAAGAGAACATGCCTCGGACCTTCGGAGAACGATGACTTGACCTTGGTGTTGAACCAATTTGGCAAGTAGACACTCACGATGAATTGGACAATAAATCTCAGGTTGTAGAAGCTGGTTCCTTTCAGTTTTATGATGGCGACCCAAATTCTGCAGGAACCTGAGAGCCGTTGTGAGCCACCTAGAATGTGAGACTGTGGACCTATCTGCAGGTAAGCAAGTCTATCAGGCATGACCCTAGTTTTGATGGCACTGCAAATCATGTAACCATAGTACTGGTCAGTACTCAGGTCGTCAATGACAGTATGTGCAAGCTCAACGAGTGGAGGGCCAACTGTGATTTTTTCAAAGCTCGCATTTATTTCTAACTCAGTGGCAGAGTCCAGCATCTTGCCAAGAGGACCAGGCCATCTGTTGTTTGAAAGAGTCTTGCCATCCAGCTCCTGGATCAGATGTCTGAGTGGCAACTCGTTGGTGTGGAGGTCACAAACAATCCAGACCAGCTTCCTCCCAATCTTCCGCTCTATCCACTGTATGACCCCCCCTTGCCACCCTGTGTTCGTGTTGGTGCTGTCCCCTCCAATGGCCTGCAGGGTCTGGTCTACGTTCCTCTCTCTGAGCCAGTTCACAATGTTATCTGCCACTATCTCAGCTGGTTTCCTGATGTCATCTTTCTCTGGAGCGAAATGCCACAAATACTTCCCTCCTGGTTCACTGCAGCAGGAGTAGTGTTCCTCCTTCACCATGGCAGAGAACAACGTGTCAGAATCTCCAACTTTCGCTGGAGCACTTTAGTGTCATCCCTTCTCCATCAAAGAACAAACAATTGATTCCATTTTCTCTTATCCCTTATCAAGCTCCTCTTCTAGGTTACTGACAAGTTTCTCTGAGCTCTCCTTACTTTGTTATGATCTATCACCAGGTGAACATCATCAGGTGTTATCAAACCACCGTCAATCAGGCAGCTATTTGCTATCTGCAGTTTCTCTGAGACCAGTGTGGTGTCGCATGCTGGCCAGAGCTATACCGAGGATCTTTTCTATTTCGAATCTTATGCCTGGAAGGTTTGGGATCATTATTTTCTGGGTTAGGGACAAAGTCACCATTCTCTGGTCAGCACTCGGATCAGCCATGGGGAGTGTTAAGCTCTGAATCAGCTTGGCTCAATCATCGGCCTTTTTTACCTCACCCTGGGCCTTCTCAAGTCTCTTTTCCTCGGCAACTCTTCTCCTCTTCTGTCTCTCTGTGGCAGCCTCCTGTCTCTTGGACTCCGGAATATCTTGGCTAGAAATCATGAGAGCCCCTATGCTGCCAGTCTTCTCTCTCTGTGCTTTGACAAATGCCAGTTCGATCACAGGAATCTTCAGTTCACGCTTGCAAATACAGGAGATGTGGGCCTCGGGTTTACAGTCACGATCGCATCCAAACTCAGGACAGAGAACAATTGGGCACTTGCAAGTAATTATGTCAAATAACTGGTCCAGTTGCTTGGCAAAGCTGTCCTTAACTGCAAGTTTTCCTCTCCCAAGAGATATCTCTTGCCTTTTCCCCAACTGGCTAGCAGTCTCTCACTAATCTTCTTCTGACTTGTTATGACTGGAGGCTTGAACTGAGCGTTAGCCAGAGTGTACTGTGCCAAGACAACTTTGGACATATCACTGGCAATGTCTTTGTTTGTGTAAGTTCTTTGGTTCTTTTCACTGATTTGCCTTATTAAAACACCGTATCTCAAAGCATCTCTCAATGTAGGCAACTCCGACTTCAGGAGCTCTCTCCCAGACCCAAGATAGTGACTGAGATGGCTGGATTTTTGGTTCCTCGTCCTGACACAAGCAGCCATCGCAAATATTATCAACTTATAAATGCATCAGAATCTGAAACAGAAAAAATATTGTTAGTTGGGTTGTTAAAGAATGAAGTCAGAAAGCAATGTTCACTATTTAATTGTAATGCACTAATGCAGCTGTACGTTAGATTTTCGATAAATTTCACGCTAAAATTTACCTAGCAAAAGGTTGCAAAATATTGAAACTGAAATTATTTTCTGTTTATATACACTAAAATCTACCAAAAAAGTGATGGGCCATTAGTTTTAGCTGATCTTCCCTCCTATGACACACCCTAATACACATACCGCATATTTATTATCTGTACCTAAGATAGCTTTGTAATGTATGTATAAATAAATAATAATAATAATAAACGGTTTATTGAAAAAGTTTGCAGCCTGAAGGCTGAAAATATACATTGGACATAAATGACTTATTACATACATTGGATGTTTAACAAAAGCCTTCATTAGAGAAAGGTGAAGGAACATACAGTGAACATACAGATTAATGTTTACACACGTAGATCATGTGAGGTGAGGTGTTGAACAGCAGACACGTAGTGTAGTAACTCCCTCACAGATGGCGTTATGAGGGACATCACGTGGAGTACTAGTTACCTCACAGGTGGTGTTATGAGTGGCTTGACGTGGTGTAGTAATTTCCTCACAGATGTTGTTACGAGGGGCCTGATGATGTAGTAGTTACCTCACAGATGGTGTATGAGTGGCCTGATGATGTAGTAATTCCCTCACAGATGGTGTATGAGGGGCCTGATGTGGTGTAGTAATTCCCTCACAGATGGTGTTATGAGGGCCATCGCATGATGCTGTAGCAACTCATTCACTACGTGGTGTCGTAGCATCATGGGGACACCACGAGGTCTGTTGTCACAGGACTTCACTCACTCAAGTGGGTAAGGTGTGGTCCCAGGCCTCTCTATCGTGGAGTCTCAGGGGAATTATCACTGGGTACCTGGGACCTCACTGTGTGAAGGTCAGCTTGGGTAAGACTCAACTGCCGAGTTGTTTTTCACTGACTTAAGCACTGTTCACCACTATTCAACACTGGTTCCATTCCTTTCCCAAATGAAATGATAACTTCTGGCGAGAACTTGTTGATATTCCGGTGGGGAGGAGGGTTCAGGGGAGGGAGTTGGTATGGGTCACCTGGTGTTATGACTGTTAGTTGTAACAATCACTTGAGAAGCTATAGAGTTTCACTGTGTATAAAGTATTCTACTCTTTAAAAACCTATTACAGGAGTTAGGGCGTCTGTATAGAAAACACGATCCGTCTAGCTGCTATCTGTTGTGGGGTGGGTGTCGGCGTGTGGGTGATGTCAATCTTCCCTCCCACTGTAGGCTATGCGCTGATACGATGTCGCCTCCACTGAATGTCAAATCTTCTGCAATCCCGTATATAGCGGGGACTGTCTGATGACACTGGAAATACTGCAATCAACGATCACGAAACTACAACAGCTGTACAGATAGAATGAGAAGCACTCACTTACTATCGTCTCAATACGGGATATTCTTAACACTCAGATATTGTTTGTAACATGTCACTGTAGGGTATTTGTTTTTCTAGTTTCACAAAACACTGACGCCTTGGTACGTAGACTGATATGTCGTTTTCGTACTCACACGAGCTGCAATTCCTGATGTGTCGATCACCGTATCTTCCGCTATCTATGAGCTTGAAGAGAGAGAAAGGGACGTATACTGATATATCGTCCGTTTGATGTAAGTTTGGGAGTGTTACTTTGAGTAGTGTACCCATCGAGGGAGAACGGTATGGGTACGTCGTTCCCCCTCAAGGGAAGACGGAGCCATCCACTGCGGCTCTCAAATAACGTCTTCCTCTAGTCAAGGATATCAAACTACTGCTCGCTTCAGGTGGCCAGAGAGCCGGCTACTTATGCCTTTACTCAGCATAGTATGACGCAGCTTCCTGTGGGCACACCTTATCACGTGCATTGAACATGTCACCTCATAGCCAGTGGAAAGTTACAGGTGGTAAATCTGAATATAAATCAGATGTAAGTAACCCATTTATATAATACTTTCTGTTGATAAGTGTCATGGTTTTAGTATGAATCGGTGGTAGTATGAGTGGATTATATTATATAAAGATAATAATATGTCGTATTTCTTATTTCTTACCGTAGAGTTCGATACCTTCACACTGGTTACTTACAGGAGATTATGGCGTATCTACGTAGAAGTTCACTCCACCACTCGACATTCCATGATTTATACTTGATAAATGATGATTTAATGAATTCATTTAATTTTCAACATCCATCTAAGTTATTGGTTATACTTTGTCATAACCAATCAGTCATTACCTTTAGTAATAATAAGATAGGATCACAGATACGGGCAGATAATTGCACTTACATTTATTTCTCAAGCTTCCATACAATGATTTACAATTTGCATGGATATATGATTCACTCACGTTCACGCTGTAATAAAATTAATCTTCTAAAACAGGGAATTTCCAACTTGGGGACACATGTGATTACTCTACTGTGGGTATGACTTAACAGAGCCTTAATTCTTCAAGTGATACATTTACTGCCAGCCTGGATTGCTTTTGTTGCAAACAGGCTTCCGCACAAGAACTTCTTTCCACGGGCCATAGCAACAAAAAGTACTCTTGGGTTACCACACAGTCTCGCGTCACTGACAGTCACGGTAGACGGTTGTCGCGGCAAGGAGAACTGGTAAGCGTGACTTGAATTAACCAATTAGGTGCAATAGACCAGTCTGGATTGCTTTTGTCGCAACCAGGCTTCCACACGTGATATTTCCACGGGGATAACAAACCTAGGTTAACACGCTTAGTCTCGTGTAGACCTTCCACGGCCATAACAACAAAAGGTACTCTTGGTTTACCACACATAGTCTCGCGTCACTGACAGTCATGGTAGACGGTTGTCGCGGCAAGGAGAACTGGTAAGCGTGACTTGAATTAACCATTTAGGTGCAATAGACCAGCCTGGATTGCTTTTGTCACAACCAGGCTTCCACAAGTGAATTTCCAAGGGGATAACAAACCTAGGTTAACACACTTAGTCTCGTGTCAATCACGGTCACTGTAGACGGGTGTCGTGCAGGAGAACTCTGTAAGCGTGAATTAATTAACGATTTACTGTAGGTTTGATAGGCCAGCCTGGAGTGCTCTTGTCGCAACCAGGCATCCACACGTGATATTTCCACGGGGATAACAACCTAGGTTAACACGCTTAGTCTCGTGTCGACGACGGTTCACAGGACGGAGTGGCGGTGGAGGACTCTGTGTGGTGTGGTGTCCCGCCCCCTTTCAGGAGGGAGAGGATGGAGACGACGTCTTAACTAACCCATGGCTCAGGGGATACTACTTAAAATGAGGTTTTTGGGTGTGAAGCGATGAACAGTACAACACTGTTTCACTGCCCACCCCCCTAAAGGCTGGCTAACATATACTAATTGAAAAATACATGTCCCAGTTATGCCTCGCCGGGCGTCTTATCTCTGGTAAAACAAACTTTGGAGTTGGTTGCGTGGGTAAGCCTAACGCAACCCATGACAATGAGACAGGGGCCATTACAAACTCCCGACCTTTTAATACATTATCGAGGTCCTCCCCATTATGCCAAATCGTATATATTCCTTTCGTATATCACAGGTGACTTGGAGCAAAGATATCTCAAAATGTCTTTAAAGATAAACAGCGTAAAACAAGTATTAATCATTCATTACCGTGCCTCGCGAGAGAGAGAGAGAGAGAGAGAGAGAGAGAGAGAGAGAGAGAGACGTATTTTATGGATTATATATTATGTCCACATCAAATGCAAGTCTTACCCAACCGACAATATAATTTCATGAATAACAGACAATAATAACTTACAACTTTCAACAACAGCTCCTAACACAAGAGGAATTTCACTCTGTCGGTAATATCATGACACAGAGGGCATGAGTAGCGAAGTGTGCTGAAGTTTATCAGCGACAACGACTAGACGTGTTCAGGTGTCTGGACGTGTCAGCAAGACCGAACACTAGTAATGCTTGAGAACTGAGGAAGACACGGCGGTGGTGATCAGTACAGGAGGGGGGGGGGAGGAGGACGAGGACGAAGATTGAAGGAGGAAGTTGACTGAAGTGTCAGATCAAGGTCCAGTATGTGTGTGTAATGTGGGAGACCACGGTCATAATGAACTATTGTCTGAGTGATGGAGCCGGGTCGATTACTGTACCTACCCCCTCCCTACACACACACACACACACACACACACACACACACACATGAGCTCCTCAGTGTTTACTCAATATTCACACTTCCCAAGCTCACCTATGCCTCCCCTGCCTGGTCTTCCTCCCTAAATACCACACAACGTAAACACCTTGGAAAAGTGCAAAAGAGGGCATGCAAGATTATTCTCTCCCCTTCCTACTCCACATATCAAGAAGCGCTCTACACACTGACCCTCTCGGCTCTCTCTGACCATTACCACGACCTCATCTGAAAATTAGGTGAAAAGCTTCTTCACCATCCTCGACACCGGCTCCTACTACCACCCGAGATCCCTCGTCCAAGAATTGCTGTTCAACACCACAACCGCATCCAGCCCATACGAGCACGAACTGATCGCTATAAGAACAGCCCAGTCCCAACCATTGTAAAAATTATCAATAACTTGTAATCAACCAGTGTATTCACTCCCAGTCAATCTTACCTTTATGCACTGTCACTATGTTGAAATGCCCTGTATTATAACCTTTTCCCCACCTAGTTATTATATATCATATTTGTATCACTTATTTTACTTGTATATTATTTGTAAACCAAGAGACCCATTCCCCAATTATGTAACTGCATATTTTCAGCCTTCCGGCTGCCATGCTCTTTCAATAAACCGTTAATTATTATTATTGTTATTATTATTATTTTACACACACACCTACCTTCGACAAAGGTGCCTGTGTTACTGTTCGTACTGGGGAAGGTCCTGTGCCTATCATTCTGAGGATAAGACTGGCTAATCGAGAACATGTGGGTCTACGTTCGTTCAGTCATCAAAACGTTCAAACACCATCCATCTGCAAGAATGACAGCCAGGAACAATGTGGAAGCTGTCAGTCAGCCCCGCGCCTCTCCCTGCAGTCTAAATGTATACTTAAGGTTTCTTCAGCATCGAGGACGTCTCACCATGTTCGGGCAGGTTCTGGTGTTGGCAGGCACTGGCAATACCCTGAAGGAGATCGATTTACTCCCGGATACTTTTATAAATCAATAATTATTATTATTATTATTAGTAGTAGTAGTAGTAGTAGTAGTATCTACGGCTCAACTAATTTAACACAGATAGGATAGTTTCTTATGTATTAGGATATTTAATATTAAGGTAAATAAATGGTGGCGAAGGTGTGGCTATTGGGGGAGGCTGGAGGCCACGTTAAAAAAAAAAAAAAAAAGTAGTAGTAGTAGTAGTAGTAGTAGTAGTAGTAGTAGTAGTAGTAGTAGTTGTAGTAGTAGTTGTAGTAGTAGTATCATCCTTTAGCATCATCACCTTTACTTCCTTTTTTCCATCTCCCTCACTCCCATCAGGTGAGGTGAGTGACTTAACGTGAGAGTATAGTGCACATGCGCGGGTGTGAGAGAGAGTGAGAGAGAGTGACGATGGAGGGATGGAGGGAGGGAGCATGTTAGTATGTGTGTGACAACACCACCACCAACATTACACCCCGGGGTCAGCGCCTCATCTGCCACGATACAGGTGAGACACAGGTAACAAAACACGTGTATGACTTCACTTGTAAATTCGGGATTGGTTTTGTAAATAAACACTTTGTAAAAGTGTGGGTGTGTGCGTTTATATGTGTATGTGATGTGTGTCTGTGTCTGTATTTTATTGCGTACTCAAGTCTTTTCTCACTATAAAGCAAAACGTCTGGAATCAACACACACATTCTCCCTTCACTCGTAGTCACTCATCCATCCTTAATATTGTAACAGATGGTGGCTGCTACGACGGTTCCCATCCCCAACAAGGCATCACATACACAACAGGGTGACAGACTGTCTATAAGTCTGAGTGTATTTTTAAACTAATATTTTCATATGCACATATGACAGAAACAATCTGTAAATGAAATAAAAAGTGTAAATATCATATATTTTTAGCATAATTCCTGCAGACAGTTTTATCTTTCAACATAACCACCATCTCACGAGCAACAAGTTAACCAAGGCAGAATAACACAGTAGACTTTGTTATGATACACAAAGTGTTTTCATGTTCTAATCAGCCAAACCGTTTTTATCTCTCTCTCTCTCTCTCTCTCTCTCTCTCTCTCTCTCTCTCTCTCTCTCTCTCTCTTTGTAACTTAAGTAACCTATGTACAGTATCTGTATCTTAATATCACACATAACACAAAGTCTACGGAGTTAACGTTGTCGTGTTTGATTTACCTTTAACCTTCGTGTGTGCGCGCGTGCACACAGCGACAGACACACATAATACAACAAGACATCTTAACAAAGCTCAAGTTTCCATTCATTAAGTCAATCACAAATAAACTCGTTTGTGAATAAAACAAAAATCACACACACACACACACACACACACACACACACACACACACACACACGAACACACACACACACACACACACACACACACACACACACACACACACACACACACACACACACACACACACACACACACTCTAGACCATAACAGGTACAGGTAAGGTGTAGTTACAGCAATGGATCGGTTTCATGGAATGCATTAGTCGTGGTCAACTGAAGTTCTCTCTCTCTCTCTCTCTCTCTATCCCTCCCTGGGTGAGTGTCCCCCCCCTCATAAAATTCCTATGTATGTATGTATGTATGTATGTATGTATGTATGTATGTATGTATGTATGTATCTATCTATCTATCTATCTATGCATAAGTGCATGAATAAATCTTTAATTGGCTGAATTTCGCCACGATAACTCACAGAAAAACAAACTTGAGGCAGTAATTTACAATACTTCACGCACAAGCACACACACACACACACACACACAGGGGTTACGACCTTAATGTAACATGAAGGATTTGGTTTATGGCATAATATTTATGTTATTAGGGGGTGAACTAACTCTTTTGTGGTTGTTGTGACTTCTTCTTCTTCTTCTTTCATATTAATTATAGCAGACTCAAGGTTGTACAGCTTTTACAACTACTTTCTCTATCACATAATTATTTTTCTATTCGATAACTGATAAACGTGAGATATCCAGAGTGAGCAATAAATGATATACGTGTGGAGAAGCTGAGAGTAGGCAATAATTGATAAACGGGAGAGTAAGTTAATTAAGAGTAAGGTGGATAAACTTGTGGAGAAACTGAGAGTAAGCAAAAATTGAAAAACAGGAGAATGTTTACATTGACATTGGCTGTAGTAACACGATGTACGATAGAGTGTGATAAGATGAATATTCCCCGCTGAAATAAGGCGCGAGTCTGTCAGGAATATACAGTTTGTTTTCATTTCGTTGCGGCAATAATCCCCGCGGCTATGGTACTCACACTATCTAAGCTGGGCACGACTTAGTAAATGAAGGAGAAAGTACGTTGTTGTTGTTTTTTGTTTGTATTTTAGCGTAATTATATTTCTCAAACGAGTTGAAACTTCGTGCATGCACAATAAGAGTAAAGAAACATTGTAAAAAAAAAAAAAAAAAAAAGATCAGAGTGATATTTAAAAAAAAAATCGTCAAACGGTCCCTTTGAGAGACACTGAATTCAAATATGGTCGAGGCTGACTGTTCCCCGTCCCTGGCGTAGTGTGACATTTTGAACCAAGTCAACATTATCAAATATTTCACACAAAAAAAAAAGTTTAATACTGTATGTCTTTTTTTCCTTCAGACTGGCATGTAATGGGTTTAAATACCCCAAAAGATTGATTCTAACTAGTAAATGTAAAACCATGGTTTGTAAAACACACGATTATATTAATTAGCGAAATTATTATGAATGAAATTATATCAAGTCATTAATTAACATAATTTAATCCGATTTACAG
Organism: Homarus americanus; assembly: GCF_018991925.1. NCBI lineage: Eukaryota > Metazoa > Arthropoda > Malacostraca > Decapoda > Nephropidae > Homarus > Homarus americanus. The sequence continues at coordinate 19,031,890 of NW_024722227.1, read as the reverse complement.
GTTTTTTTTAATCCATATCCTTAATTAGCATGTGTGTGAAACTGTCCACCTCGAAGATTATGTGTATGGTCATTATTCTTATCATTTAAATCATATAAACGAGATTCCCCATGAAACCAACGATGGAACTTATTATATCAAGTGGCGGTGAGGACGCTTGAGCTGGTCCCTAAATAACGCTGATTTTAAACGACAAATTAAAATCCATATACATGTAATATATGCTATATATTATTATAAATATATAAATTTATTACACAAATTGAGATATATCACAGCTTATGGCTACATGGATCTAGATTCTTTATTGAAGTTAATATTCGTTTACCCTGACGACACTGGTACCGTACGTTTTATCAGACCATATTCACTCCCTGTTACACGACCCATCTGTTGCCGGATATGATAATTAATTTTCTGAAGTCGTAAAGGTTGAGAAACGGACAAGGAAAAAGACACACAAGGTGAAACAAGAAGGAGTACAGGTAGACCGGGTGATACAAGAGCCCAGTACAGGTACACCGGGTGATACAGGAAGGAATATAGGTACACCCGGTGATACAAGAGGCAGTATACACACACCGGGTTATACAAGAGGGATTACACACACACCAGGTGATACAAGAGGGAGTATATTGTAGGTACACCAGGTGATACAAGAGGGAGTATATTGTAGGTACACCAGGTGAATCAAGGAGTACTGGTAGACCGGGTGATACAACAGCCAGTACAGGTACACCGGGTGATACAAGATGGAGTACATACACACCGAGTGATACAAGAGAGAGTACACACACACCGGGTGATACAAGAGAGAATAAAGGTACACCGGGTGAGACAGGAGGGAATATAGGTACACTGGGTAATACAAGAGGGAGTACACACACATCGGCTGATTCAAGAGGGAGTACAGGTACACCGGGTGATACGGGAGGAATATAGATACACCAGGTGATACAAGATGCAGTGCAGGTACACCGGGTGAAACAAGAAGGAGTACAAGTAGACCAAGTGATAGAAGAACCAGTACAGGTATACTGGCTGATACAAGATGAAGTACATACACAGCGGGTGATACAAGAGGGAGTACACGTACACCGGCTGATTCAAGAGGGACTACAGGTACACCGGGTGATACAAGATGCAGTGCAGGTATACCGGGTGAAACAAGAAGGAGTACAGATAGACCGGGTGATACAAGAGCCAGTACAGGTACACCGGGTGATACAAGAAGGAGTACACACACACACCAGGTGATACAAGAGGCAGTACACACGCACCGGGTGATACAAGAGCCACCACAGGTACACCAGGTGATACAAGAGCCAGTACAGGCACCTGGTGCAAGAAGATACACACACACACCAGGTGATACAAGAGGCACACACGCACCGGGTGATACAAGAGCCACCACAGGCACACCAGGTGATACAAGAGGCAGTGCAGGTATACTGGGTAAACAAGAAGGGTAAGATAGACCGGGTGATACAAGAGCCAGTACAGGTACACTGGGTGATACAAGAAGGAGTACACACACACACTCAGGTAATACAAAGGCAGTACACACGTACTGGGTGATAAGAGGCACTACAGGTACACCAGGTGATACAAGAGGCAGTACAGATACCCGGGTGATAGAAGAGGCAGTACAGATATACCGAGATAGAAGAGGCAGTACAGATACACTGGGAGATAGAAGAGGCAGTACACAACACCGATGGTGATACAAGAGGCAGTACACACAACCGGGTGATACAAGGGCACACACACACACTGCAAGAGGCAGTACACACACACTGGGTGATAAGAGGCAGTACACACACACACCGGGGTGATACAAGAGGCAGTACACACACACCGGGTGATACAAGAGGCAGTACACACACCGGTGATACAAGAGGCAGTACACACACACTGGTGATACAAGAGGCAGTACACACACACTGGGTGATACAAGAGGCAGTACACACACACTGGGTGATACAAGAGGCAGTACAGGAAACATGGAGTGAAATAAGAGGGAGACAGGTACAACTGGTGATAAGAGGCAGTACAGGCACACTGGGTGATACAAAGGCAGTACAGGACACTGGTGATACAAAAGGCACATGCAGATACACTGGGTGATACAAGATGCAGTACAGGTACACCGCGTGACACAGGGCAGTACAGGTACACCGGGTGATACAAGAGGAGGTAAGGTACACTGAGTGATACAAGAGGGAGCACAGGCACACCGGGTGATACAAAGTTCAGGCACACTGGGTGATACAAGAGGCAGCAGGTACACCGGGTGATACAAAAGGCATTGGTGATACACTGGGGATACAAGAGGAGTTCAGGTACACTGGGTGAGACAAGAGGCAGTACAGAGACCGGGTGATACAAAGGCATTGCAGGGGTGAAACAAGGAGGCAGTACAGGTACGGGTGACAATATAATGCATTGCAGGTACACTGGGTGATACAAGAGGCAGTACACAAACACTGATAGGGATACAAGAGGCAGACAGGCACCCTGTGATGCAAAGCAGTAGAGGTACACTGGGTGAAAAAGAGGCAGTACACACACACCGGGTGATAAGAGGCAGTAAAACATGGTTGATGCAAGAGGGAGTACAGGCACTGCGTGACACAAGAGGCAGAAGCAACTGGGCAAGAAGAAAGCAGAGGAGCACAAGCACAACGGAGGATATGCAAGGAGGCAGCACAGGCCACTGATACAAGAGAGGCAGTAAACACACACTGTGTGATGTAAGAGGAAGTACAGGTACAATGTGACACAAAAGACAGTACAGGTACACCTGGGTGAAATACAAAATACCAGTACAGGCCTGAGGACAAGAGGAGTAACAGGTAAAACTGGGTGACAAGAGGCAGTACACACATACTGGGTGATACAAGAGAGTAAAACACACACTGGGTATAAGACACACACACTGGGGTAAGAGGCAGTACACACACTGTGAGTACAAGAGGTATACAAACACTGGGTATATGCAAAGCATACAACACTGGGAGGCAGGTACTAACACACAGCTGGTGATACAAGAGAAGTACACACACACACTGGGTGATACAAGAGGCAGTACACACACACTGGGTGATACAAGAGGCAGACACACAAACCCGGGTGATACAAGAGGCAGTACACACAATACACCGGGTGATACAAGAGGCAGTACACACACTGGGTGATACAAGAGGCACACAAACACTGGGTGATACAAAATGAGGTATACAAGAGGCACTAACACACACACAGGTGAGATAAGGGGTGTACACACACACACTGGGTGATACAAGAGGCAGTACACACAACACTGGGGTGATGGCATACACACACACCTGGTGACATAAGAGCCAGTACAGGTACACTGGGTGATACAAGAGGCAGTACACACACACTGAGTGATACATGAGGCAGTACACACACACTGGTGATACAAGACAGTACAGGCACACTGGGTGATACAAGAGGCAGCAAGGCTACTGGGTGATACAAGAGGCAGCACACACACACTGGGTGATACAAGAGGCACAGGCAACACTGGGTGAACAAGAGGCACGTACACTGGGTGATAAGCAAGAGGCACCAGGCATACTGGTGATACAAGAGGCAACCACAGGTGGGTGATAAAGAGGCACTACAGGCATACTGGGTGATACAAGAGGCAACCACAGGTACACTGGGTGATACAAGAGGCACTTACACTGGAGGCAGGTGTACTAAGGGAGTACAGGTACACTGGGTGACAAGGAAAATAGTACTGGGTGATACAAGAGGCAGTACAGGTACACTGGATGATACAAAGGCAGTACAGGTACACGGTAATACAAGAGGCAGTACAGGTAGACTGGGGATAAGAGGCAGTAGCACACACTGGGTGATACACAGAGGAGTGCAAGGAGACTGTGTGATACCTGGGTGATAAGCAAGGAGAGGCAGCACACACTGAGTGATACATGAGGCAGTACACAACACTGGGTGATACAAGAGCCAGTACAGGTATACGGATGATACAAAAGGCAGTACAGGTAATACTGGGTGATACAAGAGGCAGTACAGGCACACTGGGTGATACAAGAGGGTACACACACACTGAGTGATACATGAGTGCACACACCTGGTGATACAAGAGCTAGTACAGGTACACTGGGTGATACAAGAGGCAGTACAGGACCTGGGTGATACAAGAGGGAGCAAGGCACACTGGGTGACACAAAGGCAGTACAGGCACACTGGGTGATACAAGAGGAGTACAGGTACTGATGATACAAGAGGCAGTACAGGGCCACTGGGTGATACAAGAGGCAGTACAGGCATACTGGATGATACAAGAGGCAGTACAGGCACACTGGGTATACAAGAGTGTGTAGACTGGTGATACAAGAGGCAGTAGGCATGGGTGGAGGGAGTATACACACACTCAGTGTGATACAAGAGGTACACACACTGGTGATAGCAAGAGCCATAGGCTACCGGGTGATACAAGAGGCAGTACAGGTACACTGGGTGATACAAGAGGCAGTACAGGCACACTGGGTGATAAAGAAGCAGTACAGGTAGACTGTACAAGAGGCAGTACAGGCACACTGGGTGATACAAGAGGGAGTAAGGCACACTGGTGATGTACAGGTGAACAAGAGGTACAGGCTACTGGATGATACAAGAGGCAGTACAGGTACACTGGTGATACAAGAGGTACAGGTAATACTGATGATACAAGAGGCAGTACAGGCACATGGGTGATACAAGAGGCAGTACAGGTAGACTGGTGATATAAGAGGCAGTACAGGTACACTGTGTGATACAAGAGGAGTACACACACTGAGTGATGTTGAGGTAGTACACACAATACTGGGTGATACAAGAGCCAGTACAGGTACACGGGGTGGATACAAGAGGCAGTACAGGTAACGGGGTGATACAAGAGGCAGTAAGGTAATACACTGGGTGAACAAGAGGCAGTACAGACTGGGTGATAAGAGGCAGTACAGGCACACTGGGTGATAAGAGGGAGACAGATGAGGCAGCACACACACACCGGGGTGATACAAGAGCCAGTACAGGTACACTGGGTGATACAAAAGGCAGCACACACACAAATGTGGGATACAAGATACAAAAAGCACTGATGACACAGGCAGTACACACACACACTCTGGTGATACAAGAGCCAGGAAGCACTGGGTGATACAAGAGGCAGTACAGGCTACACTGGGATACAAGAGGCAGTACAGGTACTGGGTGATACAAGAGGCAGTACAGGAACGGTGACAAGGAGTGCAGGTACAATGATGACAAGAGGCAGTACAGGCAATACTGGGTGATACAAGAGGCAGTACACAAACACTGGTGATACAAGAGCCAGTACAGGCTACTGATGATAAGAGGCAGTACAGGTACAATGGATGATACAAGAGGAGTACAGGTAGACTGTGATACAAGAGGCAGTACAGGTACACTGGATGATACAAGAGGCAACAGGCACACTGGTGATACAAGAGGAGTACACAACACTGAGTGATACATGAGCAGTACACACACACACTGGGTGATACAAGAGCCAGTACAGGCACACTGGATGATACAAAAGGCAGTCACACACACACCTGGTGACACAAGAGCCAGTACAGTCTGGGTGATACAAGAGGCAGTACAGGTACACTGGGTGATACAAGAGGCAGTACAGGTAACACCTGTGATACAAGAGGCAGTACAGGTACACAGGGATAAGGGTAAGTGCAGGTACTGGATGATACAAGAGGCAGCAGGTAATACTGGGTGATACAAGAGGCAGTACAAACACGGGGTGATATAAGAGCAAAACAGGTACACTGATGATACAAGAGGCAGTACAGGTACACTGGATGATAACAAAAGGCAGTACATGGTGATACAAGACAGTACAGGTACACTGGTGATACAAGAGGTACAGGTACACTGGAGATACAAGAGGCAGTAAAATACTGGGTGATAAGAAAAGAGGCACACAGTGATAAGAGGTACAGGCACACTGGTGATAAGAGGAGCACACACACCGAGTGATACATGAGGCAGCACACACACTGATGACAAGAGCCAGTACAGGCACACTGGATAGACAAAGGCAGTACACACACACCTGGTGACAAGACAGTACAGGCACGGGTGATACAAGAGGCACTGACAGATACAAGAGGCAGGGTACACTGGGTGATACAAGAGGCACTACAGGCTACTGGTGATACAAGAGGAGTACAGGTACACTGGTGATAAAGCAAGAGGCAACCACAGGTACTGAGATACAAGAGGCAGTACAGGTAATGCTCGGGTGATACAAGAGGCAGTACAGGTAATACTGTGATACAAGAGTACTACAGGTACACTGGGTGATACAAGAGGCACCACAGGTAACACTGGTGATACAAGAGGTACCACAGGTATACTGGGTGATACAAGAGGCAGTACAGGTGCACTGGGTGATACAAGAGGCACCACAGGTGTACCGGGTGATACAAGAGGCAGTACAGGCCACTGGGTGATACAAGGCAGTACAGGTACACTGGGTGATACAAGAGGCACCACAGGTACACTGGGTGATACAAGAGGCACCACAGGTACTGGGTGATACTAAGAGGCACTACAGGCATACTGGGTGACAAGGCAAAGGGCACAAAAGGTACACGATACAAGAGGTACCACAGGGTGATACAGAGGAAGAAGGTACTAAACTGGTGACAAGCAAGAGGTACACAGGAATACAAAGTACAGTACACTGGGTGATACAAGAGGCACAGCAGGCAATACTGGGGTGATAAGAGGTGAACAAAAGGGACAAAAAACATGATACAAGAGGCAGTACAGGTAACCTGGGTGATAAAAGAAGCAGTACTGGTACACCAGGAGTACAAGAAGGTGCACACCGGTGATACAAGAGGGAGTACAAATACACAAGACAGCAAGAAAAGGTAACACTGGGTGACAAGAGGCAGTAGAGGAACACTGTGAAACAGAGCAGTACACAAAACACCAAGATAAGAGGGGTACTGGTACCAGGACAAGGCAAGAGGCAAAGCAGGTGATACTGGGTGATACAAGAGGCAAAACACAAAACACGATGGAAATAAAAGAGGCAGTACAGGTACAAAAATAAGAAAGGAGCAGGTACACTAGATATAAGAGACTACAGGTACTCGGGTGGAGACAGGCAGACAGGTACTGGCTCGGGTGATAAGCAAGAAGCAGCAGTGGCATACTGGGTGATACAAGAGGGAGTACAAATACTGGGTGATAAGAGGCAGTACCGGTAACACTGGGTGATACAAGAGGTGGAAGCTCAGGTACACGGGTGTACAAGAGGTAGTAATGGCAATACTGGGTGAGAGGCGAGGTACAGGTACACTGGGTGATAAAGAAGGGTAGAAGTACACTGGGTGGATACAAGAGGCAGTAACAGGTCACACCGGTGGATATGTACACAAATAGGACACCAAGATACAAGAGGTATACAGGCACACTGGTGATACAAGAGGCAAAAAGGATACACACTGGGTGATACAAAATACATTGCAGACACACTGGTGATGCAAGAGGCAGTACAGGTACAATGGGTGATACAAACTGGTACATAGGTACACTGGGTGACAAGACGCAGAACAGGTACACTGGGGATACAGAGGCAGTACAGGTAGACTAAGTGATACAGAAGGCATTGTAGGTACACTGGGTGATACATGAGATGTACAGGTACACAGATACAAATACATAGAAATACTGGGTGATATAAGAGGCAATACAGGTATACTGTGTGGTATAAGAGGCAGTAGACAACCAGAGGCAAGAGGTACAGGTATACTGGGTGATATAAGAGGGTAGCAAAGGGCCACCTGATACAAGAGGCAGTACAGGTATACTCGTAGGAAATAAGAGGCAGTAAAACACACAACAGATACAAGAGAGAAGAAAACACAGGGTGAAACAAAAGGCAGGAAATAAAATGCATGATAAAGAGGAGTACAGGCTGGGTGATACAAGAGGCACACCAGGAGACAAGCAAGAGGGGAGTACAAGAGGCAGTACAGATACACTGGGTGATACAAGAGGTAGTACACAAATGATGGTGATACAAGAGGTACAGGTACTGGGACAGTAAAGGCAGAAGAGGTGTGTGGTACTGGGTGCAAGAGGTAGTACAGACATACCTGATGGTGATAAGAGGCAGGAAAAGCACGGTGATAAAGAAATACTGTGATAAAAGAGGGCAGGTACACTGGGTACAAGGCAGTACAGGTACATGGTGTGACAAGAGGCAAGAAAGGGGTGATAACAAGAGGGAGAAAGTAGGCACACAGTGGATACTAGAGGTAACACACACTGGATGATGTAGAGGAAAGACAGTACAGGGTAATACTCGGCAGAGATACAAGAGGCAACAGGTACACCGGTGATACAAGAGGCATTGTAGGCACACTGGGGATACATGAGGTGTACACTGCAAGATACAAGAAAATAGGTGATAACATGAGGTACAGGTACACTGGTGATGAAAGCAGGTACACTGGGCAAGATAAAGAGGCAGTAAACACACACTGGGTGGATAAGAGGCAGTAGAAGTACTGGATATAAGAGGTAAACGGGTGACAAGTGGGTGGAGTACAGGATACTGGGTGATACAGCACAGGTATACTGGTGAGGTAAAGTACAGGCAACAAGAGGAGTACAAGGGGGAGGGTAAAGTACAGGTGCTACTGGTGATACAAGAGGCAGCACAGGTATACTGGTGGATATAAGAGGCAGTACAGGTTACCGGGTGATAAAGGCAGTATAGGTACTACTGGTGATACAAGAGGCAGTACAGGTACACTGGGTGATAAGAGAGTAGAGGTACACTGGGTGATACAAGAGGTAGTACAGGTACATCAAGATGCAAGAGGCACAGACACTGGGTGATACAAGAGAGTAGAGGCACACGGTGATACAAGAGGCAGTACAGGTACACTGGGTGATACAAGAGGCAGTACAGGTACACTGGGTGATACAAGAGGCAGTACAGGAAACACTGGGTGATACAAGAGGGAGTAGAGGGCATACTGGGTGATACAAGAGGCAGTACAGGTACACTGGGTGATACAAGAGGCAGTACAGGAACACTGGGTGATAAGAGGTACAGGTACACTGGTGATACAAGAGGCAGTACAGGTATACTGGGGTGATACAAGAGGCAGTACAGGGCACTGTGATACAAGACGAGTACAGGTACACTGGGGGATAAGAGGCAGGTACAATGGGTGATAACAAGAGGGAGTAGAGGTACAACTGGGAGATAACAAGAGGCAGTACAGGTACAATGGGTGATGAAAGCAAAGGGGTGATACAAGAGGGCATAGGTACACTGCAAGAAGTCAGTACAGCTAATGGGTGATGTGAGGAAGGTACAGGCAATAACAGATACAAGAGGCACAAGGGGTGATACAAGAGGCAGCACAGGCACACAAGAGATAAGAGGCCACTGGGTGACAAGAGGCAGTACAGGCTACACTGGGTGATACAAGAGAAGTAAACACACACTGGGTGATGCAAGAGGCAGTACAGGTACACTGCAAGAGGCAAGTACAGGTACACTGGGGTGATACAAGAGGCAAAGCAGGTACACTGGGTGATAAGAGGCAGCACAGGTACTGGATGACAAGACAGCTACACGGGTGATTACAAGAGGCAGTACAGGTACACGGGTGATAAGGAGGTGCATAGGTACACTGGGTGACAAACAGCACACTGTAGATGCAAGAGGGAGACAATTAAGGATATGTAAGAGGCAGTACAGGCACAATGGGTGACAAGGTGCAGAACAGGGGTACAATGGGTGATACAAGGGAAGAAAGGTCAGGACAATGGGTGATAAGTAGGTAGTACAGCACTGGGTGATACAAAGAGCAGTACAGGTACACTGGGTAACATAAGAGGCAGTACAGGTACTGGGTGATAAAAGAGTATAGGTACAATGGGTGATACAAGAGGCAGTAAGCAGGCATACTGGTGATACAAGAGGCAGGCAGTGTGTACAAGGGACAAGAGGTAGATAAGGGGTGAAGAAAAGCAAAAAGGGCATGGGGTGATAAGAGGCAGTACAGGTACTGGGTGATATAAGAGGTGTGTACTGGGGTGATACAAGAGGAAGTAAACACACACTGGGTGATGGAAGAGGGGAGTATAGGTACACTGGGTGATAAGAGGCAGTACAGGTAACACTGTGATACAAATAGAGTACAGGACTACTGGGGATATAAGAGGGTAAACACACTGGTGACACAAGAGGTAGTAAGAAAATACTGATGGTGATACAAGAGACAGTACAAGTAATAATTGCATGACATAAGAGGCAGTACAGAGCAATACGTAACTGAACGAAAGCACACTGAG
>NW_024722227.1:18970724-19021386 GCF_018991925.1 Homarus americanus | reverse complement strand
AGTTTTCACTGTTTAGTGTGACTATATATATATATATATATATATATATATATATATATATATATATATATATATATATATATATATATATATATATATATATATATATATATATATATATATATATATATATATATATATATATATATATATATATATATATATATATATATATATATATATATATATATATATATATATATATATATATATATATATATATATATATATATATATATATATATATATATATATATATATATATATATATATGCAAGTAAATCACTGTAGGTGCGCGTGATCTAGGTATATGCTGATAACCACAAGGAAAGAAGAAAACACGAAGTTCCCAAGCGCTTTCGTGTAATTCACATCTTCAGGGTGAGTACAGACTAAGGAAGATCCGATCCGATGGGATGGAGAGAAGAGAGCCTATTGGCTCAGGAAGGTGGAAGACGGTGTAGGAGGAAGGTAAAGGTTGGGAAGTGGGAAATAAAGAGGGAGATTGATAGCAGGTGGGCTGTCCACCTTGCGGGGACGAGGTTAAATCTGCCATGCCAGCAGTTCATGTCCACTATAGCAAGGGAAGGGAAGCCAAGCTAATCTAAGCTGAGGTAGATTGTGGTGTTTGGGGAGGGGGGCCCTCCGTGTCCTTTAACTATTCTCCGTTTTTATTTCGTGTATATTGGTTCTGATTCTGTGTTGTCAAATGTTATGCTCTTTGGCCACCAGTTGTGTGTTCTGGTATTGTCTTCTTGCATTAATTGTTGGAATATGGGATCTTCTAGTTCTTGTAGCTTTCCCCATATTGCTAATGCTTGATTATGTGTTCTGATGTTGATTGTGGTTAGGTTATGTTTTGTGTGTAGCTCTCTGAAATTTTTTGCATATGGTGGTCTGAGTTTTGCTGCTCTTCTGAGGGCTATGTTTTGGATTGCTTGTATTTTGAGTTTATTTTGATTTTGAACTAAGGAAGAAATACATAACAAGGGTTATATATACAGTAGAGGAGGGTGAGATCAAGTCCACAATGGTCCGGTCACTAGGTAGTGACCCTACTAATCTGCAAAAGCACCGCAGCAGTCCAGCAGTCGGTAGTCAGGTCAGAGGGTAAGATGACCCAACCTTCTCACCTGGTTACAAATCTTCTTAAATACGAAATTAAGTTTGTACATACCATTACTCAAATTCATATTGACGGACTCGGTATGTTTAATGAGACTGGATTCTATAATGTTCCTACTGTCAATTGAATTACAAGGTAATATTGAGGAGGCATTATCCCAGTCAATGCAATGCTTATTATCCCTCAAATGATCAAACAGAGCATTGGATTCCTGACCTGTCCTAACACAATATTTATGTTGTTTAAGTCTAGTTACAAGATCTTTACCTGTCTGGCCTAATTATTTAAATCTAGTTGGCAACATTTCTAACTCTAATATTAAGAATAATATGGATCTGGTTGATAAACTCAATAACTTACACATTAATTATGATTTTAAACTGGTCAGTTTTGATGTAACATCACGCTTTACAAAGGTCCCAGTTGATGATTTACTGGAGTTCCTCACTGATTCCCTGGATAATATTCCATTGCCCTTCTCGAAAGACGACTTCATCGATCTCATCAAACTATGTATTAAGGATTGTAAATTTGAATTCAATGGAGAATATAATGCTAAAAAAATTGGTATGGCAATGGGTAATCCACTCTCACCAGTATTAAGCAATCTATATATGATGTATTATGTCTCTAGCCATGTAATGAGGACCTAAAAGCTTTTCTGCCATAACTTAATAACTTAGCCCCCTCAATAAAATTCACTGTGGAATTAGAGCATGATGTAAATTGCCATTCCTAGACTGTCTGATCCACAGAATAGGTAACACCTTTAAGTTCAGTATTTATAGGAAACCTACTAATGTGTGTTCATACATTCATTATTATTCTGCCCACCATAATAGAGTCAAACAGTCAGTATTTTCATCAATGTTTTTACGTGCTTTGAGAATTTGCAGCCCAGAATTCATTGATGAGGAATATAAATATATTTAAAATATTGGCTTGAACCTTAAGTACCCTAGATCCTTTATAGACAAATGCCTTAACATTGTGACATAGAAGTAAACGATAATAAAGAAATGATACGAATAATAAAATTCTTGAAATGTTTGACGATTAGAATATAATGTGTGGAATGCGGTTGAGTGATTATTTATTGGTAAGTGATTTGTAAACTGCATTACTTTTTACTACTCTGTTTTGACTTTGCATTAGTATTTGCATTGGATCTACCCTTTTCAGCTTGTCCAGAATGTCAGCTCAAACAACAAAAGAAACAAAAATTTTCAAATGAAGGCAGCAGCAGCAGCAGCAGCAGCAGCAGCAGCAGCAGAGATTTTCAAGAATCGTGGCGAGAAAGATTTGGCATGATCAAAAGGGTGATAAAGCATTATGCATCTTATGTTCCGAAGCAGTGGTGTGCAGGAGTTCCTCCGTAAAGCGGCATTATGAAACTGTCCATAAATGGCTTTGCGATAAAAGTGATTAGAGTAAAGTTTTACCAAATCTGATCACCTAAGAGGCACGGGTAGTCCCATTAGAGGTTCACGGCACCATAAGCTCGTTGAACAGGCTTTGTGTGAAATATAACATTGTCTAGGACTGCTTTTAGTGTCCTGGTGGCCCAGAGGTAACGTTCCCTGGTCCCAGTCATAGGATCGTGGGTTCGAATCCTGGCGGGGTGAGGTGTTGTTTGTATGTAGAAGTCCGTGTGCCTTATTGGGATAATGAAATATATATGGATCCTCGTGTTTCGAAGCCAGATTTGGTAAAACGGTACTCTGTTCACCTAAGAGGCACGGGTAGTCCCCATTAGAGGTTCACGGCGCCATAAGCTCATTGAACAGGCTTTGTGTGAAATATAACAGAGTCTAGGACTGCTTTTAGTGTCCTGGTGGCCCAGAGGTAACGTTCCCCGGTCACAGTCATAGGATCGTGGGTTCGAATCCTGGCGGGGTGAGGTGTTGATTGTATTTAGAAGTCCGTGTTCTTTATTGGGCTAATGAAATATATATATATATATATATATATATATATATATATATATATATATATATATATATATACTAGCGGTAGGATGCCACCTTCTGGGAGGCTCCACATTGTCTCACTGCAGTGCATTAAGGTAGACCACATTTTTGGTTTTGTCATTAGCAGGAAGTATGTACAGATTTTTGCCAGTTCCCACTCTGGAGCGTCCAACATAGAACTGTCCATGAGAGAAGCCAGGAAACACCAGGTTTAGGCCAACCATCTTTAGGGACTATCCCTGGCTTTTGTAGATGGTCATGGCAAAGCTCACTTTAGCCGGGAACTGAATTCGCTTGAACTCAAATGGCAGGTCAGTGGTGATGAGAGGTATCCTTGATATAAAAACGTCCTCTCCTTTAGCTTTTCCTGTCAGTATTGTAGCTTCCAGTACATGTGGCATCATGTTCTTCTTGTAAGCGACTCGTCTCTCATTTTGAGTATGAAGTCTCGTTTCTCAAACTCTTGACCGACAATCAGGATGGCTACTTCATCAATTACAGGAGCATTGAATCTTCTTTCATGTTCTCCCTTAGGGGTCGTGTCTGCTTTGATCCTGACTTTGCACTCGTCAAAAGGCATGTTTTCCAGGGCATTTTTAAATGACTGTACATACGTGCTGCTCTCATGCAGCATTTCTTGGATAGATTGGACAATGTCATGTCTGACACCTTGAATATTGCCACACCTGATAGTAGTCTGCTTTTCATGGTCTCCCATGAAGTAGATTTGGAGGAACTTTACCTGCTCATCTTTCAGTGGTAAGAGGGATCCTGCTTTGTCATAGACTTGACCCTGGACTTTGAATGTTGGTATGTATCCGTGCTCACGAACTACTCTGGTAGCTTCAAGGGATGTCGTCTGGAAGCATGAATTGTACTTCAGTATATTTTCCAAGAAGTGTTTTGACTCTGGTGTTGTTCCCAGCATGAGAGTCTTCAATGGTTGTGGTGGTTTCTCCAAATTTGGCAGTCGTACTTTCCCATGAGAGCAGCACAGTCCAGCAGATTCTCCTTTATATTTCTTTGCAGCGCAGTGTTCACATTTCTTATCCATGTTGCCAATGACAACAGAGGGGTACTTTTCATACTCTATCTCATTGTCATAGTTAAATGTGGCTCTTGCAAGTGGATGCCACTGTGTATTCTTTCTTAGAATTCTGGATCCCGCAGCTCTCTGTCTATTAGCATTCAAACGAATTTCATGCGCTTGATCCCTTTCCTGATCTGTTTCCTGTGACCGACTGTCCACTGTTCCCTTTCTATTAGAATTAAGATGGGATTCCCTTTCCTGATCTGTTTCCTGTGACCGCCTGTCCGCTGTTCGTAGGCCACGGTAGGACGCCACCCTCCGGGAGGCTCCACATTGTCTCACTGTTCAGTCCCCAAATTTCTTCTTCCATCAATAGTTCATTAACGGTGTATGTAAGTTCCACCATGTTTTTCACTACAACGGTACAGCAAAGTATATCATTTTAGCATTAAACTGTTATTATTTTATTGTCTAATCATCACTACATATAACATCATCTATCATTACCACAAATAACACCATCCATCATCACTACATATAAAACCATCCATCATCACTACATATAACACCACCCATCATCACTACATATAACACCATCCATCATCACTACATATAACACCATCCATCATCACTACATATAACACCATCCATCATCACTACATATAACACCACCCATCATCACTATATATAACATCATCCATCATCACTACATATAACACCACCCATCATCACTACATATAACACCATCTATCATCACTACATATAACACCATCCATCGTCGCTACATATAACACCACCCATCATCACTACATATAACATCATCACTACATATAACACCATCTATCATCACTACATATAACACCATCCATCGTCACTACATATAACACCACCCATCATCACTACATATAACAACATCCATCATCACTACATATAACACCATCCATCATCATCAGTACATATAACACCATCTATCATCACTACAGATAGGTAAAGTAGTTTCCGAGATTCTCGTGTGGACCCACATACACACAAACACACACACAGACACACTTCTTTGTTATATATATATATATATATATATATATATATATATATATATATATACAGTATATATATATATATATATATATATATATATATAATCAACGACCTCACCAACCAGGACTCGAACCCTCGACCTACTGTGTGGGACCAGGGATCGCTACCGACCATTCTGTCTTAGTGTCTTTGTAGCATGGTCGGTAGCGTTCCCTGGTCCGACACAGTAGGTGGATGGTTCGAGTCCTGGTTGGTGAGGTCGTTGATTATATGTTCAAAGTCCGCGTGTTATATGGACTAAAAATGAAGTATATATATATATATATATATATATATATATACAATCCAGTGCTAGGGAGTTGCTGTGTGGTGAGGAGCTTGTTATGCGGAGGTCTTGTCAGTTTGAGTGTGCTGAGTAGAATCCCCTTCTTGACTTGACTTGACGTCTGTAGATAAGGTTGAGGGCTATTGCTTGTAATGCTGAGTGGGAGGGCAGGGATTAGGGTTGGAAGTACTTTGGTGTCAATTTGGGGGAGGAGGGGATTGGTTTAGGATCAAGGAAAAAGTGGGAGGAAATTTTAAGGAAAGTAAGAGATTGGCAGTATCCGGGCTCAACCAGATATGCTGAGGATATAATAATTATATTTGAACATTCTTCTTGCGTGATTATGTTCTAGCTCTCAAGTTTTTTTCATTTCATTACAAATATGTTTATTTTTGCAGTATCCATTGCTCCAAGGAAGGGGTGACGACCTCTAGCCAGGTTCTTATGGAGCTGGCTGAGCAACTTATGTTTTGTTTTATTAAGAGTGGAAGGAAGGGGCATGAAGACAAGTGTTGGAGAGGCCTAGGATAGTGTCCTTTGGTCAGTATCATTTTTTATATGAAACATTTTTCTTCTTTAGAGAATTGAAGCGTTTTGTTTATACAGTAGTAGGGAAGTTTATTTTCTAAGAAGAGGTGTAGGATCCAACTTGCTACATTTGTTCACAAGGAGGTGGTCCTATGTTTTTGGTTTAATTGAAAGATTGAAGCTTGACTTGAAGGTACAGTATTTATTGGCTATACAGTTCTTTTTGTTTTTGTATTGAATTTGATAATTTTTAGATGTATTTTGGTATTGGTGGTGGATTGTTGACTCTTATTTTGCTTAATCTGAACCAAGTGTGTTCTTATCTTGCTCTTCTTACTGGTTTGCTGTCGAGCCAGTTTGCTACAGTTCCTGAGTCTAACTCTCGTACTTGTTCATGTTCTTTTAGCTTGGATGTAGATGTGTCTACGTAATGCCCTTCACGGCGAGGCTGTGAGCTTATATACGAGTCCACCGGAAGTAAGCGTCGCTGCTGGCCGTCCCCTCGCAGTCAGACCACTAGTCTTGTCAGAGAAATTCGCCGCGGGATCGGCTGATCAGCGACTAACGGCAGTGGCAGCTGTAGGGAAGAGTATCCACTACAATAATAATAATAATAATAATAATAATAATAATCTTCTGCTCAAAATTCCCAGCGCCAATTTGGGCACTAGCTCTCAAAAAGGTTCGCCACCCCTGTTGTAGTGTATGTGCATCCCTAAGATGACACAGTTGTCAAGGTTGACCTGCCCCTCCACTTATCTGCCAGTAATATTTGTATCCCATCATAGTATCATTATAACAGTATCAACAGATGGTAAGTTAGTCCCATAAGTTATATTATTTTTTTGTAAAACATACAGATGGTGCTGAAAACTCTCGCTAAATATGACAATCACTTCTCTTTTTGCTTTTTCCCATTCCTCTCTTTTTCTTTTCATTTTCCTCTTTATCGTTCCAATATTTACATTGCTAACAATATCTATATACAGCTTTTCTGCATCTTTTTTGGTCAATTTGTTAGCCATTTCATTTAAATAAATCCCCACATGTGATGGAATCCATACAAACTGCTCAGTGCATTCCCTTTCTTGCATTTCTATGACCAGTCGATTACAGATATTTAAAATCTGAAAGTTATATGGATTATTACGATGCGAGGCTTCTAATGCACTTTTACTATAAAAAAAAATGTTTCCTTACATTTCTCAATAGCAACCTAAAGTCCTTTACAAATTGCGTTTAGTTCAGCCAGCGTGGATGAAGTGTTGTTACTAATTCTTTTACATACTCTTTCATCTGCATAACCCTCATTGATTAGATATTCCCTTATAAAAACACCACATCCCTCTTGACCGTTACTTAATACTGATCCATCACAATATATATGTACAGTGTTTCGCCTGGGAAAACTATATATTTTCTCTTAAAAGACATTTCGTAAATAACTGGGATGCCCATCTTCTTTTTCTCCTCAAACTGTAAAATATCTACTGTAATACTGTGGGGTTTCGTGATGTGGTCTCACACTCAGGATGGGTTGGAGAA
This sequence comes from Homarus americanus, assembly GCF_018991925.1. NCBI lineage: Eukaryota > Metazoa > Arthropoda > Malacostraca > Decapoda > Nephropidae > Homarus > Homarus americanus. Next base: position 19,013,824 of record NW_024722227.1, on the reverse strand, counting down.
AAGAAACTCACAATGCCTTTTCTGTTTATATATATATATATATATATATATATATATATATATATATATATATATATATATTATATTGAATGTACAGTGCAGTTTGGTGTTGGGAAGTTGCTGCGTGGTTCGAAGCTTGCTCAGAGGTCCTGTTGGGTGAGGAGCTTGCTGAGGGAGCTGGTTGGTGAGAAACTTGCTCAGAGGAGGTGTTGCATGTTGCGGTACTGTAGGTAGAAGAAGGGCGTTCATGGCGAGGTTGAGAGCTTATATAGCGGAGGTAGGCGTGGCTTGATAGCCGACCCAGCTTTTTAGACCACGAGGCTTTGGCTGGGGAACTCAACAAGGGATCGGCTGGTTAGCAGGGTTGTATATCTCACATGTGAGACATACCGGGCGGGGGTGTGCATGAGCCGGCCACTACGGGAGACGACTCTGTCTAGAGACATGAGATCTGTGGGAGAAGCAGAGGGAGAAGGAGGGTTGTTAATAAGAGAAGGTTGTACTGGCGAGGAATGTGGTGCTTTTCTCGCAGCAGGTGCAGGGGTGCCGGGTGGGGTATCTGGGTCATTAGGGCTGAATGCAGGACCCTCATCAGGAGCAGGGTCCACGTCAGGAGCAGTAGGTACCTGAGGATGAGAAGAGGGTACTCAGAAATGTTGTGGGCGAAGTGGTGCTGTAAACGGCAATGGTGGGCAGACTGGCGGAGGAGGTGTGGGATGAATGTGTTTAGGGCGATGGGAAGGCTGGCGTGGGGCAGCAGCCTTGAATGCAGAAACTGCTTGTAGTAGTGTTTGTAGTAGGTCGTGGCGGGCAGCAGGAGTGAAGTGGTCAAGGTCAGAAGTAAGGCATGTGATGTGCTGCTTGATGGTGTCGGAGGTTATGGCGCCTACCAATCTCCGTCGATGTCGCTTTATTGTGTGGTTGCAGGGAGCCTCACAGCGTCTAGCATTAGCACCTAAACGTTGATGGTACCAACAGGAGGTAGGTTCACTGTGCTGGGGGCTGGCGGCGGCGGCGTCTGAGGCAGGACTGGTGTGTTGGGGTCGGTAGGACGTAGTGCGTGGGGCAGGAACAGGAGCAGCTGCAGGCTAGGAGGAGCAGAGCTGCTCTAGGGTGTCCAACCTGCGGTGTAGGGACAGTAGCAGGTCCTGCATGTCTTGTGAGGTGCTGGTCGTCTGGGGAGCTCTGATCAGGTTGACGAGACCCGGGGAAAGTGAGTGTGGCCGCTGAGTTGTGCGCAGACGCATGGCGCACAGCAGTGTATTCGTGGAATACTCCGTCTGCCGTGGCTGCATAGGTCGCCGAGGTAGTAGAATAGTCCAATACTGAGAGGACAAGACGAACTTCTGCAGGGAGCTTCTGAGTGTGAAGCTGGCGCAGAATAGTGTCAGGAAGCCTGTGTGTGTGGCAGGAATTCAGTCTCCGCATCTCGTCCCAGAGACGTGCAAGCGTGGAGTTGCTGAGGGAGAGACAGGATAGGTCTTGTAGGAGACTGGTGTCAGGCCACTGGTATCGCCTCCTGAGAGCATCACGTAGAGCTGCAAATTTGTTGTCAGCTGGAGGGTTGGTGATGGTTTCTGAGACTTGTGTGGCAACTTCTGTGGGCAGGGAACAGATCAGGGCGACGTATTTCTGTTAGTCTGTAGCTGTAGAGCCGATGAGAGCTGCCTCGGTGTGGATAAGCCAATCTTCAATGTTGTGATTGAAGACTGGGAGAGTGATCCGTTTCTCCTCCGTCCTGTGTGAGTGCGTTTCTCCGGGGGTCACCATTTGTGGCGTTTCGTGATGTGGTCTCACACTCAGGATGGGTGTCACGTGCCTGAGCGCTCGGGAACTCGCATAGCGTGAGGCATATGTTCACGCCTCCATTTCACACAAGCTATTAACTTGTTAATTGTACTTATTATATTATTATTGTTGTTAGTTACTTAGGTTAATTGTATATTTATGTATGTTATTAATATGCATCATTGTGTTACTCTGTTAAGTCAAATCAAGAGTAGTATTAATTAATTATATAAATTATCTAGCAAATGTCCTGGATCACGTGATATGAGACACGCTCCTCCACGGCGTGCCCCACGCTTCCCCAGTAGCGAAAAACCGTGGTATATGGTAGACGTGTCCATTCGTTCTCTCGCCTTGACCCTTGTCTAGTGCCTTGTCCAGTCTTCTGCAATGCCCTAGGGGTATCAGGTATTAGTGACACGTTTAGTTAGGCCTAGGAAGGGTCCTGGTGGTAAGGAATCTCCTGTTTGGTAGGGAATAACTATTTTGTAGGGATTGTATATATTTTGTATGTCTGTGTAATATAGTTATGTTAAGTAATATTCGATTGGTCTAACTCCTTAACGGTATATTTTCACCCTTCCGGCATCACTCTTATTTTAATATACAATTACTTATTCCCTTAAATTCTTGTTTGCTATAGTCAGTACTTCCTTTAGAACATAAATTGAATTAATTAATTATCTTCCCTTTTGTGACTTACTTATTTCAACTTGTTCATACTTATTCAAGTACATTTAGTTGAGTAGGTTTTTGTGGGGATAATTATTGCCGTGTTCCCTATTTGTTCCTTTATTTGTTAATAACTTGGGGTAGGTTTCACTCCCCAAGTATAAAGGGTAGTGGGATCGTGACAATGGGTTTGAGAAAGGAAACTCACATTGCGTTTTCTGTATATATATTATATTGAATATTGTACTAATGTGCACCAAAGTCGTGTCCACTACCCAACCACAGTGAGGATTCGAATAGCCTTGAGTCTGAAGTTTCGAAATAGCTGGGTCAAATGCTATGGTCGGCCAACAGATGTCGCCCACTGTAGTGTGTGTGGGGGAGGGGGGGGGATAGAGGTGGGGGTAAGTCTAGTAACAGGCTGTGTGTAGGTGGAGCATAACATCGTGAATTCTGCAATCACTGATAACAATAAGAATGTCATGAAGATAGTTAATATTATTAAGCATGGTGAGAGATGTGTAATGGGTAAATAAAAGCACTACAATGACCATATCTCTGCCGTTCATGGCTACGACTGTGAGACTGATGGGCACACCAGTAATTAATTCTCCGTGACTCCCAGTAATGGTAGTCATGGAGAATACACAAGTTATTACCAAGGTTGGCGCCACCCACACCAGGGGAAGGAGATGATGTCGAACACTGAAACATGCCGAGGTCGCATTCCTACCATCGTCGTCACCAACAGGTAAGTCACATTAATTTGTCAGCATAGCCCATGCCGTCCTTATACTATTGCAGGGTGTCCCATGGGTGACAGCAGATATTTGTAGAGGTGAAAGAATATGTGATGTTGAGCCACCACTTCTCTCTCCATCCGTTTCCCTCTATCTATAATAAAAAGTGTAACCCTACTCAGAAAAAATAATGAATTGGCCCTCCAAACAAATTAAAGATGAGGTGCACCCTGTATGTATATTATGTATGCTGGACTATATATTATGTATGTATATTATGTATGTGCTCCATTTGTATTATTTATTCAGCCTAGCTAGCAGCGTGTGGCAATGTTATTACCATATCCCACACGCTTAATTAATGTGCCTGGCGACGTATGGAAGCTGCTAATGTATCACTTGCCATACGTCGTCTATAGCAGTTGACCAAGAGCTTAGCTAGGGAGCAGTGCTACCCACCTCTGTGTACATACTCTTATCCAGTAAACCGAACCTACAAAACTATACAGGTGTTTGTGTTCTCTCCTGTATATAGAACTTATTACCCAGAACACCTAACACACCCCACCCAAATAGGGAAAGGCCCTCCATTTCCTTTCGCCTTCTTTTCTCCACATCCTTTCCTCCCTCCCATCGCCCCAGTCATCCCAACCTACCACCCAATACCATGCAGTGGGCAGAAGGCCACACACTGTCTCTCCTCCTAAAAGTCTGTTGCGTTTAACCCACATTCTTTCACTACTAAACCTTCATCCCCCTTTCCTATATTTCGCTATCGCTATTGGTATCTCCCGCCTCGACTCCGCCATTTGTAATGCTTGCCTTGCATAATTTGTAAAATCCACCTCACTGCTAAACGTAAATCGAAAAATCCATATATGTATAGAAGTTTTATACTCAGAATCACATATTCTTTCACCTTTACAAATATCTGGCAGTTGTTATATGAGCTCCTTAGTTAACTTCACCATAAAAATATGGTGTTTGATGTGCTATGCGTTTGCCGCACGTTACCTTACTCGGTTATGTTACACACCCAGTTGCAACCTGGGAGTTTGGGTTGGGTAATGTAGTATTTTGAGCAGAAATGGAATTCAGAATGGCTCAATGAACATGAAGAAAAACGCTTTTATATAACGAACCCTAACGTAATGTAACCTATTACAGTTATATGTAATCTGGGACGAACATATCATAGCTGAAAATTGTCAAAGAAATATGTAAAGCAGTGGAAAACTATATATTTTGATTATCGGCGAGGCTAACTACCTATAAACAATTAATATTTGACGATTGGCAAAAGTCCTGGAAAAATGAACCAACCAGTCATAAGCTAAAAATGATCAAATCATCAATTTATCCTTGGTCACCATCAAAACAATCCTCTCGACATCACGAAACTACTCTGAATCGTCTAAGAATTGGGCATACACGATTGACGCATGGCCAACTCATGTCTTCCCCTAATGGAGCCCCACCTATATGCTCCAACTGCCGAACACAAATAACAGTCCAACATATTCTCATTGAATGCTCTATTTATAATCGATATCGAACAATGTGCTTCACTAACCCTACAATGTAAGACATTTTAGCAGAGACCCCAAAATTTTCCCTAAGTTCAGTTTTGACCTTTTTGAAATACTGTAATCTCCTCCAAACAATATTACACTAAATTATAGAAACACAAATATATGTTAACTAATCCCTCTGGCCATCCCTAAGAGAGACTCAAATGGGTGTCAGTGGTCTGGTTAAACTAAATCTTGATGGTGATGATGATTATCGGGGAATGTTCACTCTACAGTCGCAGGCGTGGTGGTGGAGGTTTGGGGGAGGGGGGGGATCCACTTGCAGTTCACTATGAATACATGAAATAGGAAGAGTTTCTTGAGCAGTTGATCCTAAAAGATTTACCAAAACGTTATGTCAGAGTAATAATACTTAACCTAGGTGTTACTAATACCATTAATTTACTCTAGTATATAAAAGCCTGCATCAGTTACCAAGACGATTAGGAGGTGGATCCGCCGGTGGGAGGAAGAGGGCTCAGTGGAGACGAAACCTCAAAGCGGGAGGCCACGAGTAACGTCGGCAAGGATGGACGCCATGATCATGGCAGCTGCAACAGCATATCCAATGCGAACATCAGTGGAGCCTACAAGAAATCTGGGCCTCAACTGCCATCACATGACGACGAGACGCCGACTTCATGAAGCCGGGATCGACTCCCATATTCCAGCTCACAAAGGGTGGCTAACACCCACTCACAAGGAGTGTCGACTAGGCTTTGCATTGGAACACCTTCCACATAGAAAAAAGTAGTGGAGAATCGTTATATTTACCGATGAAACGGTGTTCAGGTCAGTGGGAGCCGAAGCAAGGCAGTGCTGGCGGCCCCCCAACACACGCTACCATGAGAAACACATTCAACATCGTGCAGTGAGTGGTAGGGTGTCAGTGTCATTCTGGGGATGGATGTGGGCACATGGGCCAGGTGAACTGGTCAAGATCAATGGCCGTTTCACTGGTAAGCAGTATGTAGACATCCTGGAGCAAGTGCTAATTCCTACAGTCCGGGCTATGGCAGTTCCAGCCCCCCACAACTATCAGACTGGTTCATGACAACAGTCCCATTCATACCAGCACCATAGTGAAGGACTACCTTCAGGATCACCCTGAAATTGAGGTCATCGACTGGCCAACACTAGGATGTAATATTAATCCGAATGAACATATTTGGGCCATGATGAAACGTGATTGGGATATTGGGGAGCAGCGAACCTATGCAGCAATAGAGGCTTATAACGTGTGGGAGAGTATATGTCGACGACCACGTACTTCACCCTTATTAGTGACCACCTGCCTCAGCCTTATTAGTGACCACCTGCCTCAGCCTTATTAGTGACCACCTGCCTCACCCTTATTAGTGACCACCTACTACACCCTTATTAAAATCCACCTGCCTCACCTTTATTATTGACCACCTACTTCACCCTTATTAGTGACCAACTGCCTCACCCTTATTAGTGACCACCTGCCTCACCCTTATTAGTGAACACCTGCCTCACCCTTATTACTGACCACCTGCCTCACCCATATTTGTGACCACCTGCCTCACCCTAACTAGTATACACCCACTTCACCCTTATTAGTGACCACCTACCTCACCCTTATTAGTGACCACCTACTTACTTCACCCTTATTAGTGAATACCTGCCTCACCCTTATTAGTGACCACCTGCCTCACCCTCACTAGTGACCACCTACTTCGCTCCTATTATTGACCACCTACTTCACCCTTATTAGTGACACCTGCCTCACCCTTATTAGTGACCACATACTTCACCCTTATTAGTGAATACCTGCCTCACCCTTATTAGTGACCACATACTTCACCCTTATTTGTGACCACCTGCCTCACCGTCACTAGTGACCACCCACTTCACCATTACTAATGACCACCTGTCTCACCCTTATTAGTGACCACCTACTTAACATATTAGTGAGCACCTGCCTTACCCTTATTAGTGGCCACCTGCCTCACCCATATTAATGACCACCTACTTCACTCTTATTAGTGACCACCTACCTCACACTTATTAGTGACCACTTACATCACCTTTATTGGTAACCACTTGCCTCACCCTTATTAGTGACCAGCTGCCTCACCCTTATTAGTGACCACCTGCCTCACCCTTATTATTGACCACCTACTTCACCCTTATTAGTGACTACCTGCCTCACCCTTATTAGTGACCACCTGCCTCACCATTATTAGTAACAACCTGCCTCACCATTATTATTGACCACCTGCCTCACCCTCACTAGTGACAACCTACTTCACCCTTATTAGTGACCACCTGCCTCACCCTTCTTAGTGACCACTTACTTCACCCTTATTAGTGACCACCTGCCTCACCCTTATTAGTGACCACTTACTTATTAGTGACCACCTACTATACCCTTATTAAAACCACCTGCCTCACCTTTATTAGTGATCATCTGCCTCACCCTTCTTAGTGACCACCTACTTCACCCTTATGGTGACCACCTTCCTCACACCTTATTAGTGACCACCTACTTCACCCTTATTAGTGACCACCTGCCTCACCCTTCCTAGTGACCACTTATTTCACCCTTATTAGTGACCACCTGCCTCACCTAATTAGTGACCGCCTACTACACCCTTATTAAAACCACCTGCCTCACCTTTATTAGTAACCACCTGCTTCACCCTTATTAGTGACCACCTGCCTCACCCTTATTAGTGACCGCCTGCCTCACCCTCACTAGTGACCATCCACTTCACCCTTATTAGTGACCACCTGCCTCACCATTATTAATGACCACCTACTTCATCCTTATTAATGACCACCTGCCTCACTCTTATTAGTGACCACTTACTTCACCCTTATTATTGAGCACCTGCCTCACCCTTATTAGTGATCATCTACTTCACCCTTATTAGTGACCACCTGCCTCACACTGAATAGTGAACACCTACTTCACCTTTATTAGTGACCACCTTCCTCACCCTTATTATTGAGCACCTGCCTCACCCTTATTAGTGATCACCTACTTCACCCTTATTAGTGACCACCTGCCTCACCCTGAATAGTGAACACCTACTTCACCTTTATTAGTGACCACTTACTTCACCCTTATTATTGAGCACCTGCCTCACCCTTATTAGTGATCACCTACTTCACCCTTATTAGTGACCACCTGCCTCACCCTTATTAGAGACCACCAACTTCACCCATATTAGTAACCACCTGCCTCACCCTTATTATTGAGCACCTGCCTCACCCTTAATAGCGACCACCTACTTCACCCTTATTAGTGACCATCTGCCTTCACCCCTTATTAGTGACCACCTACTTCACCCTTACTATTGAGCCTGCCTCACTCTTATTAGTAACCATATACTTCACCCTTATTAGTGACCACCTGCCTCACCCTTATTAGTGACCACCTGCCTCACCCTTATTAGTGACCACCTACTTCACCCTTATTTTTGAGCCTCTACCTCACCCTTATTAGTAACCATCTACTTCACCCTTATTAGTGACCACCTGCCTCACCCATATCAGTGACCACCTGCCTCACCCTTATTAGTGACCACCTGCTTCACCCTTATTAGTGACCACCTGCCTCACCATTATTGGTGACCATCTACCCTGACCACCCCTTATTAGTGACCACCTGCCTCACCCTTATTAGTGACCACTCACCTTAGTGACCACCTACTTCACCTTATTATTGAGCCTCTGCCTCACCCTTATTAGTAACCATCTACTTCACCCTTATTAGTGACCACCTGCCTCACCCTTATCAGTGACCACCTGCCTCACCCTTATTAGTGACCACCTGCCTCACCCTTATCAGTGACCACCTGCCTCACCCTTATTTGCCACCAACTTCACCCTTATTAGTGACCACCTACTTCACCTTTATTAGTGACCACCTGCCTCACCCTTATTAGTGACCACCTACTTCACCTTCATTAGTGACCACTTACTTCACCCTTATTAGTGACCACCTGCCTCACCCATTTTAGTGAGCACCTGCCTCGCCCTTATTAGTGACCACCAACTTCACCCATATTATTGACCACCTACTTCACCCTTTTATTGAACTCCTACTTCACCCTTATTAGTGACAACCAACCTCACCCTTATTAGTGACCACCTGCCACACCCTTAAAAGTGACCCACCTACTTCACCCATATTAGTAACCACCTGCCTCTCATTAGTGACCACCTACTTCACCATTATTAGTGACCACCTTCACCCTTTTAGTGAACATCTGCCTCACCATTATTAGTGACCACCTCTTCACCCTTTTTAGTGACCACCTGCCTCACCCATATTAGTGACCACCTACTTCACCCTTTATAGTGATCATCTGCCTCACCCTTATTGGCCACCTGCCTCACCCTTATTAGTGACCACCTGCCACACCTTAATAGTGACCACCTACTTCACCCATATTAGTAACCACCTGCCTCACCCTTTATTAGTGACACCTGCCTCACCCTTATTAGTGACCACCTACTTCACCCTTTTTAGTGATCATCTGCCTCACTTTATTAGTGACCACCTGCTTCACCTTATTAGTGACCACCTACTTCACCCTTTTAGTGACCACCTGCCTCACCCATATTGTGACCACCTGCCTCACCCTTATTAGTGACCGCCTGCCACATCCTCACTAGTGACCACCCACTTCACCCTTATTAGTGACCACCTGCCTCAACCATATTAGTGACCACCTGCCTCACCATTATTAATGACCACCTACTCAATCCTTATTAGTGACCACCTGTCTCACCCTTATTCGTGACCACTTACTTCACCCTTATTATTGAGCACCTGCCTCACCCTTATTAGTGATCACCTACTTCACCCTTATTAGTGACCACCTGCCTTACCCTGAATAGTGAACACCTACTTTACCTTTATTAGTGACCACCTGCCTCACCCTTATTAGTGACCACCTACTTCACCCTTATTATTGAGCCTCTGCCTCACCCTTATTAGTAACCATCTACTTCACCCTTATTAGTGACCACCTGCCTCACCCTTATCAGTGACCATCTGCCTCACCCTTATTAGTGACCACCTGCTTCACCCTTATTAGTGACCACCTGCCTCACCATTATTGGTGACCATCTACCTTACCCTTATTAGTGACCTCCTACCTCACCCCTTTTAGTGACCACCTACTTCACCCTTATTAGTGACCACCAACTTCACCCTTATTAGTGACCACCTACTTCACCTTTATTAGTGACCACTTACTTCACCCTTATTAGTGACCACCTGCCTCACCCATTTTAGTGAGCACCTGCCTCGCCCTTATTAGTGACCACCAACTTCACCCTTATTATTGACCACCTACTTCACCCTTTTTATTGAACTCCTACTTCACCCTTATTAGTAACAACCAACCTCACCCTTATTAGTGACCACCTGCCACACCCTTAAAAGTGACCACCTACTTCACCCATATTAGTAACCACCTGCCTCACCCTTATTTGTGACCACCTACTTCACCATTATTAGTGACCACCTACTTCACCCTTTTTAGTGAACATCTGCCTCACCATTATTAGTGACCACCTACTTCACCCTTTTTAGTGATCATCTGCCTCACCCTTATTAGTGACCCTCACCCTTATTGACCACCTGCCACACCCTTAAGAGTGACCACCTACTTCACCCATATTAGTAACCACCTGCCTCCTTATCAGTGACCACCTGCCTCCGCCTTATTAGTGACCACCTACTTCACCCTTTTAGTGATCATCTGCCTCACCCCTTATTGGTGACCTGCCTCACCCTTATTAGTGACCACCTACTTCACCCTTTTAGTGACCACCTGCCTCACCCATATTAGTGACCACCTGCCTTACCCTTATTAGTGACCACCCACTTCACCCTTTTTAGTGATTATCTGCCTCACCCTTATTAGTGACCATCTACTTCACCCTTTTTAGTGACCACCTGCCTGACCCTTATTAGTGACCACTTGCCTCACCCTTATTAATAACCACCTACTTCACCCCTTAGTGACCACCCGCCTCACCCTTATTAGTGACCACCTGCCTTACCCTTATTAATAACCACCTACTTCACCCTTATTAGTGACCACCTGCCTCATTCTTATTAATAACCACCTACTTCACCTTTATTAGTCACCACTAGTGGCGAATCCTCAGAGCATGCTAGGCATGCAGCGTATGCTCACTGCTCAGAGCTTTTTATTTGTTTATTCATCTTAAATAATAAATTCACATTTATACTCTAAAATGCAGCCTAGCGCTTAGTAACAGCACAGTGTAAGGGAGCGAGGCCCGGGCTAGCTCCTCTCCCAAGCGCATTGGTAGGTGCTGTTTCACCTCGATGAAAGCGTTTGCTTGCAGCTCGCTGACGTCACAGTCATACCACGGTGAAATGGCAGATATGATGCGCCAGGCCGTGGAGCGTAAGTGTCACTCCACCCACGAGTCCATGTGGTAGGAGGTCCCTGACAATGGGACTGTCAAGGTAATAGTGTTGAAGGGTGTTGCCATTGGGACAGTTACACAGAGACAACATTATGTGTTCTGACCTCACTATAGGAAAGGTCCCGACAGGCTTAACTCCCAGTGATTAATTGTCAGTAATGGCTAGTGCTACTTGTGAACAGGGCTGAGTTAGAGAGGGCCAAGGAAGAAAACTTGAGGGCCAAGGAAGGAAACTTTAGGGCCAAGGAAGAAATCTTGAGGGCCAAGGAAGAAATCTTGAAATTAAAGGAAGTGATAGCGAGGATGAAGGAAGAAACGAGAAAAGGAAAGCCCGTGTCTTACGAAAATTCAGGCGAATGGAAGGTTGTTAGGAGAGGGACGACCAAACTGGTGGTGAAAAAATGCACCAAGGATACAACAACAACAGCTAAGTGTACCAACTCTTTCAGTCCTTTGAAAGACAAATTGGATGTTAGCATAGTCAGGGACAAGGCTGACAAGGAAGGTAAGAAAACCTTAATTGTTGGCGATTCCCAGGTAAGGTACCTGGACAGAACTTTTTGTGGTAAAAGCAAAAGTAGGATAAGGGTGTTTTTGCCAGGAGCTGGGGTGGGTGATATATTTGACAGGATGGACAATATGTTGTCTGGCAATGGGAACAAACCCATTATCTGCCTCATTGCAGGCCGGTGTAGGAGTGAGGAGCTTCTTAATAAGTTCAAGGCTGCCAAACCCCAAGGGATTCTATCAAATGTATCAAACTAAAACACGAGAAAAGATTGGACCAATACAGTCAGATACCAGCGAGCTAACTGATAATGACGGAGAAATGAGAAGTAATCTGAATAAATATTTTTCAACAGTTTTCACCACCGAAAATTTACACGTGATACCCGAGGCAACAACTCTATACAGAGATAGTGAAGAAAATAAATTAAGCGAGATAGAAGTGACTAGTAACGGTGTTAGTAAGCAAATAGACATACTAAAGCCTAATAAGTCACCAGGTCTAGATGAGATATTTGCCAGAGTATTAAAGGAATGTAAGGAAGAGCTGAGTATTTCCATAGCAAAGTTGTTTAACATGTCCTTAAAAACGGGTGTAGTACCATAATCCTGGAGGATAGGTAATGTAATACCGATTTTCAAGAAAGGAGATAGATCACTATCCTCTAACTACCGTCCAATCAGTCTAACATCAGTTGTAGGAAAATTACTGGAAGCAATCAATTCAAACTCTATTCGAAATCACCTGGGGAAGCACAAGTTGATCAATGATTCCCAACATGGCTTCACAAGCCATGTGGAATATCTCGACTTTAGCAAAGCTTTTGACAGAGTCCCCCACGAAAGACTAATAAGAAAAGTGGAGGCTCATGGCATTAAAGGAGATATTCTAAAATGGATTAGGGCGTAGTTACAGGACAGGAAACAGCGAGTGAGCATTAACGGCACTAAATCCGATTGGAGCAACGTCACTAGTGGAGTTACCCAAGGCTCAATACTTGGACCATTATTATTTATTATGTACATAAACAACATAGATATCGGCGAAGACAGCAACATAAATAAATTTGCTGATGACACTATAATAGGGCGTGTAATTAAATTTGATGAGGACTCCGCAAAACTACAGGAAGATCTAAAAAAAATTTTCGAATGGTCTGAAAAATGGCAGATGAAATTCAATGTGGACAAATGTAAAGTACTCAGTATAGGAGATGTAAACAGGGAAACCAGATACCAGATGAACAACGATGTTATTGAGAAATCCGACTGCGAGAAAGATTTAGGAGTAATGATAAGTAGGAATCATAAGCCAAGTAAACAATGTGTATGTGCTCGAAACAAGGCTAATAAAGTACTTGGGTTCATACGAAGGAGTATTAGTTACAAGACTAATGCGGTCATCCTAAAACTATATCTTGGATTATGCACTTCAATTCTGGTATTTCTTATTACTGTACAGAATGGATATAGAATCCTTGGAAAGAATTCAGAGGAGAATGACAAAACTAATCACGGGCATTAGGAACCTTGAGTACAGAGATAGGTTAAACCATCTTAATTTGCACTCCCTCAAGAGACGTAGAGTGAGGGACGATATGATAGGTGTATAAATGGAAGTCAGGACTGAACAAAGGGCTGAACATTATAAAGGTACTCAAACTATCCATCCAGGAGCGAACTCGTAACAATGGTTTTAAATTAGACATATTTAGATTTAGGCGTGGAATAGGTAAACAGTGGTTTAGAAATAGAGTAGTGGACGAGTGGAACAAGCTACCAAATATCATCATTAGCTCGAATACGCTGGATTGCTTTAAACATTGGTTGGATGGATATATGAGCAATAGGAGTTGGGTGTAAACGGGATTGCCCAGTATGGGCCAATAGGCCCGCTGCAGTTCCCCCATTCATATGTTATGTTCTTATGTCTGCGGACCGTAAGTCCACGTCGATGATGCTTGTGTGGATAAGGAAGAAAGTGATTGTAGGGAGAAGAGTGGCTGAATGTTTTCTCTTTCGGTAGGTCATGCTGGACCAAAAAGATCCTGATTGGACAACCATAATTTCGAGTATCAGTTATTGATTAATCTCAATAGAAAGATTTGAAAATAAACATGTGTAATGCTGTGTCTTTTATTTTTATCTTTAGTTAACTATTTTTTTATAATTTACTGTGGATTTATTTTAATATTTGAGACAATATTTTTTTTAATTTTACTTTCAGTACTTGAGTACTTTATGAATGATATATTTCTTTACTTCTACTTGAGTACATTGAACTTTGGATACTTTTATTTCTACTTGAGTAAAATTTTGTCAATGTAACAATACTTTACTTAAGTACCAAAGTCCTGTACTTTATACAACTCTATTTGTTCTGTCTAATTATTTCATATCATATAGTTTCTTCATAAGCTCTGATCGTTGGTAGCATGGCGAGGGTTAGGGCAGATGGGTTCTGTAATTTCTGGTATCAATCTATTGGACAAGAATAAAGGTAAATACTGAGGGAAAATGATACCCCCACATACTCGAAACATGGTTTAATTATATGAAATTAAATTTGGTTAAAGATGTCATTAACATACAACTACAAGGATGAACTCCTTGGCTTTACTCATCTGCAATTCCAATTAGATACTCTTGCTTCTTACATCACTACTGGTTGTACATTCAAAAGAACACACCACATGACAAGCTTACATATGGTATCTTCACTAGAATTGTTGGTAGTACATATGAAGGATGCACTCACAACGCATAACACGCTATTACTGGAACTATCAATATTTATGGGTTCAATACTCAACATGGGATAACTATATTTCTGCTAGTTATCCCCAATCAGGTACAGTAATAATATTTTGGCCCCTATATTGTAACTGTGAAGAATACACCAGGGTGTCACGCTGGTGTCACACCAACAAATCTAGAGCACTGTAAGACTCGGTTATGGTCTGACACACAGCGAGGGAGTTCGGGCCTAGTTCCCAGGGTGCGGACTCGCACAATTTAATCGTTATCCAATTAACAACATCCTGCGACAGCCAGCTGGCATGTAGCTACTGATCCCCGGTAGCTGCTGGGTATTCAGCTAATACCCACTCTGTGCCTGGAGGTGTGTTGAGGAAGAGCCACGAGTGTTAAAATGGTCAACTTCAACTATACATAATATACGTATGGCAACGATACTTACGTTACTTTAATTATACTTGGCGCACAATCATTTCACTATGTTAAAACATGAACACTGATATTCACAAAATTCAACTGAGTTAAACTGACTTTATATGGCAGCGGGAAACAGTAGTTAGCATCCCTGGAGATGCGTTGAGGAAGAGTCACGAGCGTGTGAATCTTCCTCGTTCATTCGTTTATATATGGGCATCTGGCAACTCAGGCCTGCGCAAGGATGCCAGAAAGGCTAATCTCACAGACGACAGAAATGCTATTCAACTCAGTCGCTGTCCATTTAACTATGAAAAACAGTGTCATGGGTCAGGTGAATTTCTTATGTCTATTTTTATAAATTACTCAGAGATTGAGCTTGCCAAGAAAAAGTTAAAATAGGCATCCAATACACACACTGTACGAGCGGCGTTGTTCTCTCTACTAACTCTGCCCTTATCTTACTCTTACTTCTCTTGTGTTAGTTCTTTCAATTGTTCTTTCTACTTACTTCAGTTCAATGGTTATTACATAACCTCAGTTCTTTTTGGTAGCATGTCGAGGGTCTAGGCACATGGGTATTGTAATTCTGATATCAAGTCACTTGGACGGAAATAAAGGTGGAATACTGTGGGAGAAATGGATACTCCTAAAATACTCTAAGAACTGGTTTGTTAATATGGAATCAAAGTGGGGAAAAATATATTATTAACATATAATTCCAAGGGGCAACTCCTCGGCTTACTCAACTGCAAACTCAGTGTTTTCTAATTTTTACCCAACAGCAATTTACTCAGATATTATACTCTTACTGCGCACAACCTTACTGGTGTTACATTACATTACATACAGTTACATGACAACTCTTGGCTTTACTTAACTGCCACTCCAAGTGGGTACTTCTACTTCACCCACATCTTCTAGTGGTACATTTCATTACAGTTACCAGGCTTTACTCATAGTCCCAAGTGGACAACTTTACTTCTCACACATTACTAGGTACTTTCCATTACATCCAGTTATAAGACAAACTGGCATATGATATTTCACAGACTGTTGGTAGTGCATATGAGATGCACCCACAACATACACATTAATACTGATACCAGCAAATTACAACATGGTTCACTACCCAACATGGGATAATTATTTCCGAACACATACAACATTGTGGACCATATAACTCCAAGGCATGTCCCAGGGTATAGCACTGGCGCCTGTAACACTGACGATTGCTGTTGTGGTCGGTTGTACTCTGACACGTGGTGAGTGTCTGGGGTCCAGCCCCTCGATGTTGATTTGTAGTAAGTTAATCATGTCGAATCACCGACATCGATGCACATATTGATCCCTGCTGGTTACCCACCGGCTTAGCAGCCGATGGGGTGTTCAGAGGAGGACACCCTGGAATCTGGGGACAAAGTTGGAGAGGGCGTCACGGAGGAAGCATGGACAACACAATCACAACAAATCCTTCGTCTCTCAGCGTCAGACGACATTTACTTTATATTACTTCTTATACTCGGTGAATGACAATTCCACTGTTAAAGCATGAACACTGATAATTTTCACTACAATGACTGAATCAAACTAAATGGCTACAACGGTGGGAACACATCTACATACCTGGGAACAAACGGGAGAAGACGTCACGGGACACTCTGGTTGGTTGGTTGTACGGAGAGAAGAGATCAGTAGCTCTGGGAGTGGGAGAAGGGTAAAAGTACAAGGTAAAGTTCAGAAGTGGGAAGTAAAGGAGAAGGTTAACAGCAGGTGGGCTATCCACCTTGCGGAGCGGGACACTCTCTCCCTCCCACCCGTGGTTATATACCCCTGAGTTGCCAGCGAGCGCTACTCACGCAATGACAGAAATTACAAACAAACCAACTGTTACTCATTCAAGGATGACCCTCAGTTGACAAAGGTCTGGCGAATTACTAAAGTTGATTTACACAGACTAATTGAAGATTGAGCTTGCCAGTAGAAAGTGGAATAAAACGTATTAACAACTGTCTTCACAAAGGCGGGGCTTACTGGGAGGGATCATGAGTATAAATGTCGATGGGGAAACACGTCTCTTCTTAGGAATAGCTAACCCACTCATGTTTTGCGTTCGTGGAGTATAATAAGAATCAATAGTGTTAAAACAGACTAGCAGTCAACGTGACCATGACAACACTGTTAACCTTAGTTTCATAAACTCAGCGGGATTTCTAGACAAGGAGCCTCTATGGGTCTACATTGAAATTTTGGAGATATGGAGTTTGACATGTTTTTCTCAGGAGATTAATGACTGACAATTATTAAACTGCAAATATCAGATTCTCTGTGGTTTAAGAATCAAAATAATCTAACTTCAGTAGCAATTGGAAACTTATGGCTATCCCCAAGGAAGATATCATGAGATGCCATTCGTACTGGCAGACTCGACTCTCACTTGACACATGTTAATAACAACAAAGACAGTTGAAGCTTTCAACATTACTCTCAAAGGATCTTGAATGCTATAACTGTAATCAAACATAACTAAGTTGACTCAAAACAATGGTGTTCTCTCTCACATTCAAATTTACTTTATAGAGAGGTTGGTTTAAGGATGTCAGAGAAAATGGATGGCACCTTAAGCCAGAGAAAACGGGTTTTTTTCTAAGGATAACTCACCAGTTATTCACATGTTTTACGGGCATGGAGCATAATATAAATCATCAGGTTTCAAACAGACCAGCAGTGCCATTGTGATCATGACATGGTGAGGGAGAATATCCATTACCAAAATTTTGCTTTTGATTTCTTAACAAAGAGATAATTGAATGGTTTAAAAATATCTTGAATACAGTCTGAAATGTAAATATAAAATTATTTCTGTATTTGTTAATGTTTAATATTAATAAGTATAAGATTACAGTGATCATTTTGATGTCAGATTATATTTACTATATGTGGATTAGTATAGAGGAAAGTAAATTCCAATGTTGATGAGATTATAGCCTTTATTAAAAGTATGATATGTTATAATAAATGGATGATAAAATGTATTTAAAAGAAAATCATCCCTATATTTCATAGACAAATATATTAATATGTACTATCTCTGTATATATGTAAACTGTTAAATTATAAATAAAAATAGAAAAGCTTGTATTCTAGGCGGGCAAAGGGTGGCTTAATATTAGTTTCTAAACATCTCAGAGGGCACTACTTATCGAGTGTTCATACCTGGAGCTGACTGATGCCCGCTCTGTCAGAGCGGGGGCAATACTGCCACCATTGTAAGGGAGGCGGCTCTTCTACTGAACCACCGAGGTCACCCTTAAAGACGGGGATTCTCTTCTCTCCGTTATACTTATCTCAACTTTTGTCTGTCTTATTTCCTTCAATTGGTTCTGTCTACATATTTCAGTTCATGGTTACTACATAACCTCAGTTCTTTTGGTAGCATGGTGAGTGCCAGGCACATGGGTACTGTAATTCTTGTATCAAGGTCACTTGGACAGATTAAAGGTGGATACTGGGAAAAAGAAATACCCCTAATATACTCTAAGAAAAGTTTTATTAATATGAAATTAAAGTAGGGAAAAAGTTGTCATTAACATACAACTCCAAGGTTCAACCCTTGCCTTAACTCAATTGCAATTCACTTAGATACTTTTACTTCTTACGACATTACTGATGGTATATGACATTCAGTTACAAGACAAACTTACATATGGAACTTTACTAGACTGTTGTTAGTACATATGAGATGCACTCACAACACACAACAGGTTATTACTGTTACAAACAAGTTACATGGGTTCACTATCCAACATGGGATAATTATATTCCAGAATTATCCCCAATCAAATACAATAAACACTGTGGACCATATAACTTCCAGGAGTGTCCCAGGGTAGAGCACTCAACAACTGACGACCGCTGTTGTGGTCGGTTGTACTCCGACACGTGGTGGGTCTGGGGTCCAGCCCCCCGATGTTGAGTGGAGTAGTTTAATCATGCCGAATCGCCGACATCGTCCAATATAGCTAACTGCTAGGTATCCACCGACTCCGGGCAGCCGGTGGGGTGTTCAAATAACCCACACACTGGATCTGAGACAAATGTAGAAGCGTTACGGTGAGCACGGTAATGACTCAATCACAACAAATCTTTCGTCTCGCAACGTCAGACGACATTTATGTTACTAGTAATTCTTACACTGAGTAATTGACAATTTTACTTTTACAACATGAACACTCATACTCACAAAATTGACTATGTCAAACTGAATGGCTATATCGGCGGGGAACACATGCTTACATACCTGAAACAAATGTAGAAGCGTTACTGGGAGGCCGATCCTCGCCCGGGTTTTTATACCCGAGAGTTGTCAGAGGTGGCTACTCACGAAATGACAAAAAGTACAAACAAACCAACTGCTACACATTCAAAGATGACCCTCAGTTGACAAAGGTCTGGTTAATTACTGAAGTTGATTTACATAAACTAATTTAAGATTGAGCTTACCAGTAGAAAGTCGAATATATGTATTGACAACTGAGTACAAAAGGCGGGGCATACGGAGAGGGATCCTTGGTGTAAAACCCGTTTCTTCCTAGGGATGTTTTGCGGACGTGAAGTATAAAAAGAATCAACAGGTTCAAAACAGACTAGCAGTCATTGTGACCATGATAGCCCCACTAGGGATCACAGCTTAAGGTTGAAAACGCCACAAGTTAGAAAACTGTCAGTGCAAACTTTTTGGGAGTGGAACAACCTGCCAGAATTGACCAACACTGGTGCAGGTACAAATACATTCTGGAACTAGTAAAATCCCAGAGGCATACCCAAACTGCTAACAAGCTGATCAATAGCGAAGATAAAGTAAGGTGAGTTTTGGGCAGGCTATCCTCGACTTGGCTATCGAGTGAGTGAAAACAAGTTAGTAAAAGAAAATACTGTATGTCATTGCAGATTTATTCATAGTGAATGATGGTTGAGTTATGATTAATTATTTACTTTATAGTTATTAATAGAGAAATATTGTATTACAGAATTTTAGTATTTTGAGTTTTAATTATTGGATGTTAATGATAAATCATTGAACTTACAGTTGCCAGCTAAGAATTATACATTAATTCTAAGGGGCTATGCGTTTCCTTTACAATGGTCTTTTTGGTTTTAGCTAACTGTACAACTCCCGCTCCCTTTGCAGCTCGTAAGCATACACTGAGCATCGGCATCGATCAGTCCCCCCGGCGGCGGAGTGTTTTAAAATACGTTAATATGATTGGCTGTTCACATCCTGGGATGAGACATCACCAAGAAAACAGAGTCGTGTGCACCTAGGGGCCTAATATCAACCAAACGAAGCATTGGCACAACAAATGATTGTCATATCAGAACTCACTGATGGAAATATAGAAAGAAAATAACCATCAAAACAAAAAATGTGTTGGCGGGTCAGTCATCAATATTAAACCTATTTTATTTTATTCTGGCCAGACAATTTTATTTAACTGGGGAAATTTCATCTCGTAGTCAAGGAGTTAAACAAACCTCCGCTGCCTCTGCAATATATAGATTTAAACATATCCATATTCCATTTGCTCATAAATACCCGTTTTTGTAGAAGAACACTTTACTTAGAACATGAATTCATCCCACTTTCATTCTATTGTAAATTTAATATTTTCATCTGGCTAGCGTTAGACGATTACACTCAGCTGAGAAAACCCCAACGGCATTGTCAAAGTGTTATTCTGCAATGTAATCTCTGTCCTCAACCCCCAGTCCCCCCTCCCCTCCACAGAAAGACATCTACCCAGACACACCCACCCTTCTCCCTCCTGTTCACTCACTCACTAGCGAATGCTTTGAATTCGCACTTCCGATTTCAGGGTTCAAACCTCAGGAAGAAAGGATTAGCAATGCTAAGTGGTAAAGTCAGGAGTGGAGCCAACTGTTCTGTCGTACTTGAGCCAAAAAACCTCAGCTTAAGTAAGCTTAAGAAGTCGAGATACAGTCACTACCCACGACAAAAGATCCAGAGAGACGAAAATGCTTTGCTTGTCTGTGTGTCCCGGCCAGACAGTAGACAGCGTTGAGAACTGGCATTTTTTCTTTCTTTTGCCATCTATCTTGTCACGTTGTCATAGTTAATTTATCCTTGTTAATATCGGAGACTTGTATTGTAATGTAAGGAGATACATTTTTTAATCTGAAGTTGTTTGAATGAACAAGATTCTTTACTTTTGATATTATATTGTTAAGGAACTTGGATCCATAGGTTAAGAAAATGGGTGACAGCATGGTCTCTGCTATCATAATGATGATAGATATTTATTCAGTAATATGAATGAGTGAAATGTAATATGAACATTGCTAACCGAATTTCCAAGGAAAACATAACAATCCTATTACAGAATAAAAATTACTTATTTTTTAAGGTTAAGACTGACCAATCAATGAGGGTGCAGTAGCAGTTAAAAAAAGCCACAGAATTATGATAATTTATAAATAATAACTTCATACACATAGCACAGTAATACATAATAATCTACATAATTTCTACTATCTAGTTATTGAACCGAATTAAATTTCAAAGTCGAATAATGTAGATAAAAATTAATTTGTATTTTGAAGTTGATCAGTTAATAGTTACACTTTAACCCCCCACAAAATCTCCACAAACAAGAACGAAGACAGAAATCTTGTTAAAAGGAAAAAAATTTTTTTTGTGAAGATGCTCTTTTTCTTAGGCCCTCTCTGCCCCCGGCACCCACCCATTGTTGTAGTTGTTATAATAATATTACTGCACTTCAACAACGAAGGTCTTTAAGCGCGTAATAAGGATAGTAATTACACTCTTCAATCAACATTAAAAAAATTATGTGATATAAAACTCTGTTGCCGTCAGTGTTGTTATTGTTATTATAATGATATAACTGAAATTCAACAACAAAGGTCTTTAAGTGCGTACCAAGGTCAGTACTGTAATTGCAATATTCTAACTGGTAGAAAATTATAAATGATAAAACTCTCTGTAGTCTGTACACACCATATGATGATGATAATGAAATAAAGCAGCAAATGACTTTGCCCTTGGAGAGGAAAGGAGAGAGAGAAGGAAAGCATAGAAACGGGACGCAAAGTAGTATGGGATGATTACAGGTGGGCTGTCCACCTAGCTGAGACGAGTTGATTGGTTAGGTTGGTGGCCACACACAGCAGACGCCCGCCTGCTCAAGGGAGGCAGGGGGAAGGGGGGAGAGAAGCTAAGCTAGCTAGGCAGTCATTAGTGTAATGGTTGTTAATTTATGTTTGTTAAATGGTGGTGTTATTTGTTCACATATATGTATAAAGTGGGGTCTTGTTCTTCTATGTTAGCATGGAGGGTCTTGGTGGGGGCGGCCAAGTGCTTTGAATAGGTGTACTTGAATTTTGGTGTCCATTTTGTTAAATCTTCGTAATTTTGTGAGTTGTGATTGGGCAAGCGTTTTGCGTTGTTTTATGTGTTTTACTATGCCTATTCTTGTTATTGTGAGTCCCAGAATTTTGCTTTCGTTGGAGTATTGTAGAGGTACGTTGTTGACTGTGATTGGTGCTGGGTTTATTTTGGCAATGTGTATGATCTTTAGTTTCTGTGTATTGGTTTGCATTTTCCACTTTTTTCATATTCGTTAATTTGCTTGATGGCGTGGGCTGTTTTTCGCGCCATCATCTGTTTGCTCTTGCCTGGATGTCGGATGATTTGGGTGACGTCATCAGCATAAGCTATATATTCTCCGTGTGTAGGAGGTGGCGTGTCCGCCGTGTATATTGTGTAGAGCAGGGGTTCTCAACCAGGGGGGAATTCCCCCCAGGGGGGAATTCAGGTTTTCAGGGGAAGGTGATTCGGGAGCAAGAGATATGTTCGATGAGATATCAATCACAGAATTTTGGCCCTTGATGTGCGATTCCTACCCAAAAGTGGCAGAAAGAGCTATCCGTGTCTTGCTTCCGTTTGTGTCGACATATCTTTGTGAGTCAGGCTTTTCAACTCAGTTGCAAATTAAAACGAAGCAACGTAGTAGATTTGAGGTAGAAAATGACCTGCGTTGTGCCCTTTCAAACACTCCTCCGTGTATTCCAGAATTGGCGAAGAAAAAACAATCACAGGTTTCTCATTGACTGTAATCTTCATCTGAATAAAATTAATTACAAATTTACAATATCCTGGTATTCTATTGAACTTTTTGTTTATTGCATTATGCTTCAGTTTGGTCTGTTAAGTAATTCATTATAAATATAAAAAACTATTTTCTTTTATTCAAGTTTTATAAATCCATCAACATTTTCAATTGGCATTTAATTTGTAAAACTCCACTATAAAAATAATCCATGTAAAATTGTAAATGTATATGTACTAATATCGAAAAAATAAAGGATTTTCAGTATTATATGCATATTATTTGGAATGCACTTTTTGAGGCAGACAATCTTGGAAAGGAGGGGGGAATGACATTCTGACATATGGTGCAAGGGGTGCATGGGGCAAACAAGGTTGAGAACCACTGGTGTAGAGTGTGGGCGAAAGCTTACTTCCCTGTGGTATTCCGCTGTTTAATTTGATGCTTGGGCCTATGTGGTTACCAATGATAATTTTTGCTTCTCTGTTGTCAAGGAAGTTACAAAGAAAAGAAGTAAAGTTGTTGGGAAGTTCTTGGATGGTAAATTTGTATTTGAGCCCGAAGTGCAACTTCCCTACGTTACATTGATCTCTGTTGTGCATTGCACTTGCTATGTTTTCGTAAATTAGAGCTAAGGCTGTATGGGTTCCTCTGTGTTTTCTAAATCCGTGCTGCCTGGAGTTGTATTTCTCTTCAAGTTCGGTGTATTCTGAGTCGGTGGTTAATGATTTTTTCCATGTCTTTTCCTGGTGTTTCTAGAAGAAAAATTTGTCTGAAATTTGATACTTGAGTGGGGGATTTACCTTGTTTTGGTATAAGTCTGATGCTTGCTATTTTAAATTTCCTTGGGAAGTAACCAGAGGCGAGTGATGCATTAAAAATGTTTCTGAGTTGGAGTATCATGTTGATTGGTAGATGCTGGAGTATGGGTTTGTTTATTTCACTGATGCCCGGGGCCTTGTTCTTGAAACTGTTTATTGTTTTGTGTATTTCCTTTGCGGTGATTTGTTTCATCAGTGTGGAAAAAACGTCAAGAGTGTTTATGTCTATGTTGGGACTTGGTTGCCAGATGTGGGTTGTGTGTGTCATGTGATTGGTTACTTGTCGCTCTGTGTTCATACAGAAGTTCAGGTTGTCTTCCTGGCTTATTTGAAATATTTTGCTCCAATATTTCCTGAATTCAGGGTCTTGTTCTTTGGGTTCGGTTGATTTGCTTTGGTTGTTGTTTAGAATGTAGTTTGATTCGTTGCTGGAATTCCCATTAGGTGTTTAATTTTCCGCCAGAATTCTTTCGGGTTGTGGTAAATTGCTTCTGTGTCTGTTATTTGTTTCTCCCAGTTATTCACGTATGCTTCTTTGGACCTGTTTCTTAATTGTCCGTGTATGGTGTTATATTGTCGTCTGTATTCTGGCGTCCATCCTTGTTCTATGATTAATTTTAATAAATTACTGAATTGTATCTGTAGAATTCTTGATTGATGTGAGTATTGAGGGTATATGGGGTTCCATTGCTTGGCTCACGTTTTCGTACCATATCTCTAATGTGTTGTCTATTTGGGAAGTGTGTTTGTTGTTTAGTTGGGTGATTTGGTGATTGTTTAATTCCTTTTGGAATTCCCCCCAATTGGACTGGCTGTAGCTCTATCTCATCTTGGCAGGGATCTGTATTGACGACGTGGAGAGTGTGGCTACGGTAGGGAGATGGTCACTGGTGGTTATTGGGCCGGGTTCCATATGCAGGTTAAGATGGTGATGCTGGTCTGTTAGTACTATGCCTGGATGTCCGATGTGACCTGCTCTGATGTATGTGGGGAATTCCGGGCCAAGGTGCATTGCATTGCCGTGACTCAATAATGTGTTTAAAATCTGCCCTACGACGTTGTTATTCTGGTGCCCCAAGACGCGGTGTCGTGCCTTGAGGTCACCCAGAAAATAAGCTGGAATATTTCTTCTCATCAGTTTGAGCATGTCTGCTAGTAGGAATATGGGTCTTGTCGGTGGGAGGTAACAGGTGCCGATTATAATAGGTCCTGTTGGGCAGTTAATTTCGATCGCCAGAAAGTTTTCTTGAAACGAGCCGTGTATCCTGTATTGTATGTTTCATTTGATGGCTACGGCAATTCTACCATGTTGTGTGTCTTGACTGTTTTTTTGTTAGACTGTGTAGTAAACTATTTTTACTTTTTCTGAGTTTTTCTTACCATGCGAATTTATGAAGATAATATCTGGGTCTATGTTACGGTATGTATTATATAGTTCGCTTGCTCTCTGTGGGATCCATGCTAAGACATTGTGCTGGATCATTTTAAGTTTGTTTATTAAGAAGGCTGGTGCCTAGAGCTGGTTTGCGCCATTTTTGCTGACCGGTGTTCCCCTGACTCCCTCCTATCCGTCAGCAGGCCCAGGCGGATCTTTTTATATGTTGACTGATGAACTCCCTCTATTCTGTTGTCTTGTGATGATTCTTCCTTTCTTAATTAGTGTTTCAATGTGTGTGTCATCTATGTTTTTGTCTGAGTATGTATATCTTATCTTCCCTTGCCTTATTTTTGCCAACAGTCTTTCTGTTGAGACTATGGGGGGAGCTGTAGTGGAGAAAAATCGTAGACCAGTTTCATACTCTAGGTCTTCGTTCTCCGTGGTTATTCTGGGTGAAGGTGTTGTTGCCCATAGTTCCTGCTTGATTCTTTTTGGGGGCGCTGAATCTGGCGGCCTGTTCTGTTATTGTGGTGGTTTCATCTTCGTTTTCGTCATTCATCGTTTCCTCCTCGCTTGCTGGCTCGTGTTGTATGTCTGAGATAGTTTGTTCTTGAGTCTATGGTTCTTGATTTGCAGTGCTCTCTGATTTGTATATTATGTTGAAAATTTCGGTAGAAGGCACGTCGTTTGGGAATTCCATGTCTGGCAGGTTGTTGGCGGCGAATATGTCCCTTGCTGCCTTGGCAAAAGTTCCAGGTCTGGTTATATTCATGATGTGGGCGTGGATTATGGAGGTCATTATTTTTATGGAAAGATTGTTTCCAAGTTGAAGCAAAATAGGTTGCTTTGCAGGGGGTGATGTGGCGACTTTTTCGAGGACCTTTGTCGTTTCTCTGGTTAATTTTGTCACAGCTGAATACGTCCTGTTTTGCTGTTCCCGTGTCTTCTCCCTCTCCTTCTCTTTCTTTTGGTTGACTACTGGTTTTCGTATGGGGCAGCGAGTAGCCAGTGGTTCTGTGATCTCCTTCACAGTTTAGGCATTTGGGGGTATCTTTGTTTTTACACTCGCTATAGGTGTGCCCCTTGTTCCCGCATTCTGAGCAGTGCTTGGTGTCCTTGTTATGGCAGTCTGTAGCCGTGTGTGAGTATTGGTAGCAGTTCCAGCATGGAGTAAGGGGTAAGAATTCTTCCTGCTCCACCTGGCTGCTGACTGACATGGTAGTAGGAGAGACAAAGTCCCTCCTGCATTGCTCTTTGGGCCATGGTTATTTCTGTGAATCCTATTTTGAGCATGGATGGCAGTCTGGGCAGCTTGACCACTTCCTCCACCTTGGCCAATTGGTTTCTAAATTCTATGTCAAATACCAATTGCTGTTCACTTGCTTCCTCGGTGATCACTTTTCTAGATGTTTAACTACAATTGACTTCCTTGTTCAGAGCTGTGGAGGGACTGCAACTTCAAATTTTGCATACATGAGTTTTCTTGTACTCTCACTCGATAGGAGTAAATCTACATCATTCTCAGTCAGGCATAGGGTGATGAAGGAGTTCTTGTGTAAGGGTGAGCGTTTTTCAACACCTACACCACCCTTATCTTACTTACTTCTCTTGTCTTAGTTCTTACTCTTACTCAGTTCCTTCACATGTTCCTTTTACTTACTTCATTGGTTACTGCATAACCTTAGTTCTTTTTGGTAGCATGGACGAGGGTCTAGGCACATGGGTATGGTAATTCTGGTATCAAGTCACTTGGACAGGAATAAAGGTAACTACTGTGGAAGAAATGAATACCCTAAAATACTCTAAGAACAGGTTTATTAATATGAAATCAAAGGGAAAAGAGATATTATTAATATATAACTACCAGGCTTAACTCTTGGGGTTATTGCAGACTCAGTATTTCTTCTTATTTCTACTCAACAGTAATTACTCAGATCTTACACTCTTACTGCATACAACCTTTCTGGTGTTACATTACATTACATAGCAGGACCAGTTCCTTAGCCCTACTCACAATACATAGTACATGGCAACTCCTTGTAGATTACTTTACTGCCACTCTAAGTGGGTACTTCTACTTCACCCACATCTTCTAGTGGTACATCTCATTACAGTTACAAGACTTTACTCCTAGTCCCAAGTGGACAACTTTACTTCTCACACATTACAAGGTATTTTACACAACTTACTGACTGTTGGTAGTGCACATGATTTGCACTCACAACATATGCATTAATACTGAAACCAGCAAGTACATGGGTCTACTACCCAACATGGGATAATTATTTCCTGCTAATTATCCCCCAAACATACATATTACAACACACTCTGTGGACATAGAACTTCCAGGGAGCATCCCAGGGTAGAACACTGGGGCTTACGACCGTTGCTGTGATCGGTGGTAGCCAGACACATGACGAGTCTGGGGTCTGGCTCCACGAGGTAGTGGAGCAGATTAATCATGCTGCATCGGTGCCATCATTTCATATATTGATCCCTGCTGGGTATCTACTGAATCCGGGGCAGTTTTTGAGTGATCCAAGAGTCACAATTGGATGTGGGGGCAAACGGGAGAGTATACGTCAGGGGAGGAAGCGTGAACAACACAAACAAATCTCTTGTCTGGAAACGACAGACACTTACTTTATATTACTTCTTACACTGGGTGAATGACAATTCAATTGTTAAAGCATGAACACTGATGAACACTGATATTCACTACAATTGACTGAATCAAACTGAATGGCTAGGGAACACAGAACATACCTGGGGACAGACGGGAGAGGACGTCATGGGACGTTCTCCCTACCTGGTTCCGTGGTATATATACCCCTGAGTTGCCAGCGATCGCTACTCACGCAATGACAGAAATTACAAACAACTCAACTGTTACTCATTCAAGGATGACCCTCAGTTGACAAAGGTCTGGCGAATTACTTGAGTTGATTTACACAGACTAATTCAAGATTGAGCTTGCAGGAAAAAGTGGAATAAACAACGTATTGACAACTGTCTTCACAAAGGCGGGCCTTACAGAGGGATCCTGAGTGTAAAACGAATGGGAACAAACACGTCTCCTTCTCAGGGATAGCTAACCAGCTACCTCTCATGTTTTGCGGTCGTGGAGTTTAATAAGAATCATTAGTTAAACAGACTAGCAGCCAACGTGACCATGACACTTGGTCGTGATATTTTGATGAGTAGGGTTGCACTGAGGAGTCTTGCTAGTTCTGCTTTCTTTCGTCAGACGCGCCCCCTTCATTGGAGTGTATCCGTACCCGGTGTGCCCTCATTTCAGAGAGTATGTGGTGGACAGGATACCGTTGCGTGGAGTGAGGTTGGAGACCTACCTATTCCTGGAGAGGAGCTTGTCACGGGAATTACAACACCCCCACCGCCACTTGTTGGTCGAGCGGTCTTAGAGTGATTCCTGCAACTCTCCCGGAAGCCCCGTCAGGGGAGCCTGTTCCCTAGTGTTAATGAATGCTCACTTATAGACGTGAGCTAGTGTACCTTTTAAGGGGGGATGGGGATTCAGGATTGCGACCCCCTTCCTAGGTGGACCCACACGATCACGGTTACCCAGGTAGGCTCGTCAGAGGGATGGTTACTGCTCCTGCCCCCTTTCGTGTTCGCAACCTCCTGGGAGAGAGGTAAACAGTTACAGGGGGGACCCAAGGACAAATACACCACAAGGGTGCAGGTCCCCAGGCCAGAGCGAAAAAGAAGGAAAAACAGAGGAAGAATAGCCACTGATGTAGGTAATACCAGTGGGGTCGCGGCCTAGGTTCGCTGTAGGAAACCGTTACAGAGCACCCAATCTGGGCCGCCTCTGATCAGGAGACACACCTGATCAGTAGGGAGACACAGAAAAGGCGTTATCTGGAGCAAGCTTCCCGATTATTAAAGTGGTGGTGAGTGGCGTCAGGTGACGGTTAGTGAGTCAGCAGTTTAAGACAAAGGCTGGCTGGCAGGCTGGCTGGCATTGGCGGTGAAGGGTCTGTAGAGAGGTCCTATCGCGGCGAAGGCTGGCTGGCGAGCGTGTTTATTGATTTTTATTTTGCCGCTTATAGCCGCTAGTTTATTGTGTACCCAACACTCATACTGTGAGCGGTAGCGCAAAAGGATTACAGAGTAGAGTTTTCAACGGGTCATAATAATTAACCCTCGTGGTCAGGATATTATGGCACTAGGGTGTGTCATACGGAGGCGAATTTTTTTTTTTGAGTTTGAAAAATCGGCCCATGGTATTAATGATGTAGTTCTATGTGCAGAATCATGTGATATCTTCAGATTTGAAAAGTTTTCATTTTTTGCTAGGTAAATTTTAACTTGAAATCTTATGAAAATTCAGTATTCCCACCCTTTTACCAACACCACTTATTTAAAGTAAAGTAAATGTATCAGGTTAATTTATTAGGATGAAAATGATCCAGAAGAGTGAAACGAATGATCTTAACACATTTATTAAATTTAATATTCCTTTAGAAAACAAAATCATCAAATACAAAAACCGGTTTTACTACTACGACCCGGTGTTGCTGCACACCATAGAGAACATGTCTTTCTTGCTTCTGTTTCTACTCATCACCTCCCTGCTGACCACCTGAGCTCGGATGTAGCCTTCCCTCCTCTCCTGGCTGTACACGTGACTGCTGGCCTCGCTCACTTGCTGTACACAACGCTCTATACTCTGGGTGTGCGAGGGCCAGGCAGGGACATGCATGGGGTTGTCCAGGAAAGCTCTGACTTGAACATTGGTGAGGCTGCAGGTAAGAGGGGGCTCACTGTCAGCCTGGATGTTATCCAGATCTATGAGATCAGTGAGGGTCTTGGCACCTAGATTGACTTCAGGAGTCTTCCTGACCCTGAAGGAATCGTCACCAACTGATTAGTCATGCCCAGATCCTCTCATAAGTCTCATATCCAAGATCTTTTTGACTGCCACTCTTCTCTCCTCCTCATCCTTACTGCAGAGCATTGTCTGCAGAACTGCCTCGGGATGAGCATACCAGGAAGATCTCCTCACAGTGTGCTCCACAATCTGAACAACCTTCCTTGGCTGACTCCTCAGGAGCTCAAGCTGGAAGAGAACATGCCTCGGACCTTCGGAGAACGATGACTTGACCTTGGTGTTGAACCAATTTGGCAAGTAGACACTCACGATGAATTGGACAATAAGTCTCAGGTTGTGAAGCTGGTTCCCTTTCAGTTTATGATGAGCGACCCAAATTCTGCAGAACCTGAGAGCCGCTGTGAGCCACCTAGAATGTGAGCCTGGACCTATCTGCAGGTAAGCAAGTCTATCAGGCATGACCCCAGTTTTGATGGCACTGCAAATCATGTAACCATAGTACTGGTCAGTACTCAGGTCGTCAATGACAGTATGTGCAAGCTCAACGAGTGGAGGGCCAACTGTGATTTTTTCAAAGCTCGGATTTATTTCTAACTCAGTGGCAGAGTCCAGCATCTTGCCAAGAGGACCAGACCATCTGTTGTTTGAAAGAGTCTTGCCATCCAGCTCCTGGATCAGATGTCTGAGTGGCAACTCGTTGGTGTGGAGGTCACAAACAATCCAGACCAGCTTCCTCCCAATCTTCCGCTCTATCCACTGTATGACCCCCCTTGCCACCCTGTGTTCGTGTTGGTGCTGTCCCCTCCAATGGCCTGCAGGGTCTGGTCTACGTTCCTCTCTCTGAGCCAGTTCACAATGTTATCTGCCACTATCTCAGCTGGTTTCCTGATGTCATCTTTCTCTGGAGTGAAATGCCACAAATACTTCCCTCCTGGTTCACTGCAGCAGGAGTAGTGTTCCTCCTTCACCATGGCAGGGAACAACTTGTCAGAATCTCCAACTTTCATGAACACTTTAGTGTCATCCCTTCTCCCATCAAAGAACAAACAATTGATTCCATTTTCTCTTATCCCCTTATCAAACTCCTCTTCTAGGTTACTGACAAGTTTCTCCTGAGCTCTCCTTACTTTGTTATGATCTATCACCAGGTGAACATCATCAGGTGTTATCAAACCACAGTCAATCCAGGCAGCTGTTGCTATCTCTGCAGTTTCTCTGAGATCAGTGTGGTGTCGCATGCTGGCCAGAGCTATGCTCGGGATATCTTTCCTATTTCGAATCTTATGCCTGGAAGGTTTGGGATCATTATTTTCTGGGTTAGGGACAAAGTCACCATTCTCCTGGTCAGCACTCGGATCAGCCATGGGGAAGTCATTAAACTCTGAATCAGCTTGACTCCAATCATCGGCCTTTTTTACCTCACCCTGGGCCTTCTCAAGTCTCTTTTCCTCGGCAACTCTTCTCCTCTTCTGTCTCTCTGTGGCAGCCTCTTGTCTCTTGGACTCCGGAATATCTTGGCTAGAAATCATGAGAGCCCCTATACTGCCAGTCTTCTCTCTCTGTGCTTTGACAAATGCCAGTTCGATCACAGGAATCTTCAGTTCACGCTTGCAAATACAGGAGATGTGGGCCTCGGATTTACAGTCACGATCGCATCCAAACTCAGGACAGAGAACAATTGGGCACTTGCAAGTAATTGTGTCAAATAACTGGTCCAGTTGCTTGGCAAAGCTGTCCTTAACTGCAAGTTTTCCTCTCCCAAGAGAGATATCTCTTGCCTTTTCCCAACTGGCTAGCAGTCTCTCACTAATCTTCTTCTGACTTGTTATGACTGGAGGCTTGAACTGAGCGTTAGCCAGAGTGTACTGTGCCAAGACAGCTTTGGTCATATCACTGGCAATGTCTTTGTTTGTGTAAGTTCTTTGGTTCTTTTCACTGATTTGCCTGATTAAAACACCGTATCTCAAAGCATCTCTCAATGTAGGCAACTCCGACTTCAGGAGTCTCTCTCCCAGACCCAAGATAGTGACTGAGATGGCTGGATTTTTGGTTCCTCGTCCTGACACAAGCAGCCATCGCAAATATTATCAACTTATAAATGCATCAGAATCTGAAACAGAAAAAAATATTGTTAGTTGGGTTGTTAAAGAATGAAGTCAGAAAGCATTGTTCACTATTTAATTGTAATGCACTAATGCAGCTGTACGTTAGATTTTCGATAAATTTCACGCTAAAATTTACCTAGCAAAAGGTTGCAAAATATTGAAACTGAAATTATTATCTGTTTATATACACTAAAATCTACCAAAAAAGTGATGGGCCATTAGTTTTAGCTGATCTTCCCTCCTATGACACACCCTATTATGGCACTGACTGTTACACAGTATTTCAATTACATTATTTGTTTTGTTCTATACATAAAGGGTAACTTATTCACAAATGCGTGAGTACAAGCATATGAGGCAGTATATCTGGCAGCACACTTTGTTAATCACATTTGCGTGAGAAGTATTCAAGCACATTGTGTATTTGGTTCTATACATGAGAACTGATATAGTTACTATAAGTGGAATAAAGTGGATACAATCTTAATATGTCGGCTATCTTGCCATTAGAGATGAAGTGTTGTGCCATTTCACACACAGTGTGCTTGGATCTGTCCCTAAAGGGTTCTATCTTCACTCAGTCGAGGACGTAGTGTTCAAGTGTGTGGCCATATGTCTGGCCACACACTTCACATTTAGTCTTGTTTACATCTGCTTGGGGAATTACTGCCAGAGGTACTTATATCTAGCGGTTACAACATCTTGTAATCTAGTGATCTTGTTACTTGCTCTGTATACATGTTTCACTTGATACATCTCATCATGGTAAACTATGGATCGACTAGTGCCTGTTTGCACTTGTCTACAGTACTTGTGTCAAATCCACCAATAAGTTCTTTCCTAATTACAGTTTTAAGGTTTTACACAGGCAGCTGGTTAGTGATATGGGGCGAAAAGCATCAGGCTGTCCTGGTTTGGGTATTGGTACAACAATACTACTGGTCCAGGATGTGGGTAGTTGGCCCTCTACATGACTCATATTGTTTTACATAGTTTTAGGCGAGGGTCGGGTCGTGTTGCGTCTCTGTAACAAAGCATGTTCGGCATTCGGGCCTCCGATGTTGAGCGGCAAGAAATGGACAGTGATTACATAAGAACATCAAGATCGTCTTAGTGATGTGAAAGTGTAAATCGATGTAGGATTTTTAATGCTAGATGCGATTGTATTTTTGAAAACTCAATTTCCACCAAGTTGGAGGTACAGCCAAGGTCAGGAGGCCTACAACCACAAAATCACTGCCATATGACAAAGATTTTTTTTTTTATGGAGTTGAGGCCACGGCTGTGATATAAGCCAACCAGGGAGTGTAGTACTGTGATTTTAGGTAAATCCGTTCATAGTGTCACCAGTGACTGCGGAAGAGGTTGTAAATAACTTAAAGTGAATACAAACTGGCAAGCAAGCTGGTAAGGCACCACTGCCAGCAGAGACCAAGTCGTGTCATAGGTGCCACAGACTATAAATTTTATTTTGTTTGTGTGCTTTCTCAAGGACTGAAACTGTGTGTATAATACACCATTCACAGGAAGATACAGTGCGCACCGTGATAGTCCTTAATGTCATCAGTGACCACGGAAGAAGTTGTAAATAACTTAAAGTGAATACAAACTGGCAAGCAGGCTGGGAAGGCACTGCTGCCAGCAGAAACCAAGTCTTGGTATAGGTGCCACAGAGACTTTAAATTTAATTTTGTTTGTGTGCTTTCTCATGGACTGAAACTGTGCCTACAATACACCATTCACAGGGAGATACAGCATACACATTGATAGCAGAAGACAACTCTATAGGCAACAGGGGAGATTGTTAAAACCAGCAGAGAACAGCTAAGTATTGTTCTTTTTTTTTCTCTTTATTTTTAAATAGGTGTAGATCTATACACAGTATGCACCCCCTCCCCCACCCCCACAACAACAACCATGAGTATGATATGTGATTACTGCAGGGGGATGTCAGATATGGAGGATATAGGCCTGACTAATGCAACGTTTAGAAAGATGCTAACTGCTGTAAAGCATGAAGCCTGTTGCTGGTATTGCCCTGACTGCATAGTCAAAATGAAAGAGGCGATTGCAAGCCATAAGGAAACGAATTCCTAAGGGACAAAAATAGATGAAGCTAGAGCCCTGCTGGTTGCCAAATTATAACAAGTTGGGAAAGAGATCATGCTAAGACTGAGGAAGCAGCCGATAGAATGGAGGTGGTTGCTAAGAGGAGTTATGCTGAGGCATTAGCAGGGCCACGGTGGGTGGCGGAGAGTAAGGCAGGATCAGATCAGGTTCTACAGCAGCTAAGGACTCTGAAGAAGTGTGTCGAAGAAATGAAAATTAACGGACCTACTGTTAGGGGAGAGGAGAAACAACGGGAATGCTTCCAGCGCAGGAACAATGTAATAGTTTCTGGAGTCCCCGAGAACCAGGCGGAGGGAAAGTAGAGTAAGGTAACACACGATAAGATGCAGTTTCAGAATATTTGTACAGAGGTTCTGAAGATGCCATGAACCCCACAGGATGTGAGGAGGCTGGTACAAAGGCAGGAGATAAGCCTCGCCCCCTCAGGATCACACTAGTGAGCGAGGAGGAGAAGTGGGTTTGTAGTGGATTTCTCCCCTACAAACGCTGTTTGTCGCTGAGTAGCCGACCCCACCAATTCCCCAGTGTATGCCTCGTGGTCTAGGTCAACCAGCTCCGCCCACGGAGCGGGGGTCAACTACTAAGCCACGCCAACCCCCGTCAGTTAAGACCTGACCTCGTGGTGATCGCTCTCTTTCTACCTACACCAACCAGCCAGCAACACCTCCTCCTCCTCCGCCTGCCTAGCGGTCCTCGCTCCCGCCGGCGAGCATGGCGACCCACAAGCTGCCCTCCTGTGAGCACCCTCACCAGCCAGCTCTCTCTACATCACGCTTGCAACCATGCTGCCTTCCCAGCACCAAGCTGCATTGTACATCCAATACAACATGTATACAGAGAGCACATTGTGAGTTTCCTTTCTCCATCCCATCCTGAGTGTGAACCAAATATCCCATACCCCACAGGTTGTTATTCGGCAGGCAAAAAACTTAGCAAGGGGCGAGGCATCTCGGGGTGTATTCATTCACCCAGATCGCACGGTTATGCAGAGGGTACAGCACAAGAAGCTCATGCAGGACTTGAAGCAGAAGAGGGAGGAGTCAAGGAGGAACAGGGACGGGTGTACATGGGTTATATTCAGGGGAAGGGTAGCGGAAGCAAGTGAGCCGATACAGGGCCAGGGGGCATCAGCGCACCCTCCACCCACTCTACTGTACCCCCGACCCGGGGGGTGGCACCAGTCTGCCTATCAGAAAGGAGGAGGCGAGCGCCGTGTAAACAATGACATTTATAATCACACTCTGCAAAATACAGTGTACTTAGCAAATGCTGCAGCTTCTGAGAATGGGGGAGCGGGGTTACTACTAAGAGCAGAGACGTTACCGAGAACAAATTCTGGCTTGAATGTCATGTACACTAATATTGACACGTTTCTTGATAAGAGAGAGGAGTTTGAAACACCATTGAAAGTACACCAACCAGATATTATAGGAGTTGTAGAACTGTTGTACAAGAACAGGAGAATCGACCCAGAGGAATGTAAGTTCAGTATTGCAGGATATGACTCAATTACGAACCTTTCTCAAGAATCTTGCAAGAGGGGTGTGGCTATCTATGCTAGGCAAGATTTTAGAGCCAGCCAGGCAAAGGTACAGGGAGAGGATGCTTTTGAGGAGTGCAAATGGTGTAAAATTAAATTAAAGGGAGGGGACTTACTTATCTTCGGGTATATCTACAGATCCCCGAACTGTGGTCCACTAAATCAAAGGAACTTAAGAGCCTTAATAAACAATGCGGCGATGCTCAACCCTAGCCACCTCCTTATCATGGGGGACTTTAACTATGGCGACATCGAAGAGAAACGAGTTCACCCAAATAAGTTGAATAACCCTGCTACTCTTTTTGTAGAAACTCTGAGAGATAATTTTCTGTTCCAACATGTTAGAGACCCGACACATTACAGAGGGGAGCAAACACCCAAGCCACTAGACCTCATCATAACAAACGAGGAGGGTATGGTGGCTAAACTGGAACACCTTGGCCCAGTTGGCACCAGTCACCATATAGTGTTGTCATTCAGATTTAACTGTTACCTAGTTCAAGATAAGGCCAGGCCAAGGTGCAAATATTACAGGGGAAATTACAACGGGATGAGGGAAGAGATGAGAGGTATCAACTGGCCTGACTTATTAAGGCACAAGAACGCAGACACTACGCTGAATATCATAACTAGTAATGTGACCCATTTGATCGATAAATGTATACCCAAGACCAACCTAGTGCCTCTAGGAACACGAGGGATCCCTACACATGAACCACGCGGCGGTCGACAGAGTTAAGAAGAAAACCCAGAAATTCAAGACGTGGGTTGGGTCAAACGATGAGCAGGACAAGGGGATGTACGCAAGAGACAGAAATCAAGCAAAGATAGAGTGTAAAAGGGCTGAAAAGGAGTGCCAGAGGCTGGTTGCAAGCGAGGTAAAGTCACACCCAAAGGCGTTTTACTGCTATGCAAAGTCGAAATAAAGAACGCGAGTAGGAGTATCAGACCTGAGGCTTGAAGATGGTAGTTCCGCAGATTCTGACCAGCATAAAGCTGAGGCATTGAACAGCTTCTTTTCCTCGGTGTTTTACAAGAGAGGATGAAATTAACCTTCCTGCGTTTGAGGACAGACGGTTCGACACAGCACTGACCCACATTGTGTTCACAGAAGAGGGTATTAGAAATAAACTGTCCAGACTAAAGGTCCATAAGAGTCCCGGCCCTGACATGGTGCATCCTAGAGTGCCAAGAGAGTTGTGCAACGAGCTTGCCGAGCCCCTGAAGATCCTGTTTTGTAAATGCCTGGATGAACAAAAGGTCCCCAGTGAATGGAAAGTGGCTTATCTGAGTCCTATCTTCAAGAAGGGCGATCGTCACTCCACGAACCACTATAGACCGGTGAGCCTGACCAGCATAATATGTTAAGTACTTGAGAGTATTATCAGAGATGCCGCAATGGAACATCTACTACGAAACAACCTTGTAAAGGATTGCCAACACGGTTTTATGCCCGGGCGCTCCTGCTTAACACAATTGCTCAAGGTATTGGATATTTGGACCCATATTCTGGAACGGGGTGGTAATATCGACAATATTTACCTAGATTTTGCCAAAGGCTTTCGACAATGTACCCCAAGAAAGGCGGAAAATCAAACTGGAAGGGTACGGAATTCGGGGAAATGTCCAAGCGTGGATAGAAGACTTTCTACATGACCGCAAGCAGTGTGTGGTGATTAATGAAAAAAAATCATCATCCGTACCTGTCACAAGCGGGGTACCACAGGGCAGTATATTGGGCCCGCTGTTGTTTGTTTGTTTCAGTAATGATGCCTGACGTTGTACACTCCTCCATACAAATGTTTGCCGATGACACCAAGTTATTTCGGGAAATCAAGAACCAAGCGGACTGTGAAGAGCTGCAGAAGGACCTCTGTGGGCTCCAAGAATGGCTGAAGAAATAGCTGCTGAGATTCAATGTCACGAAGTGTAAGAGGATGCACCTGGGGGATACCAACGGTAAGGAGGCGTATTATATGTCCCAACGGGATGAAGAAACTGCACTCTTTGAGACTGAATGTGAGAAGGACCTAGGTGTGTACAGTATGTTGACAATGAGATGAAGTTTTCGGGCCATTACGAGAAGAAGGTAAATCAGGCAAATAAATTATTGGGTCTTATAAGAAGGTCGTTCAGTCCGTCCCTCGTAACGATCTTCATGAGTGAAGTGCTTCCCCATCTGGAGTACTCTCACCCCGTCTGGTCCCCGAGATATGTTAGGGACTGTCAGTTGGTTTAAAATGTTCAAAGGAGGACCACCAGACTGGTGCCTGCACTTCGGCACCTCAGCTACCCTGAAAGATTGGAGCGCCTGAACTTGCCGAGCTTATGCTACAGACGGGGAAGGGGTGACCTAATTGAGGTGTATAAACATCTCAAGGGGCACTACTCAGTCGAGTGTCCTTACTTGGAGCTGGCGGACGCTCGCCTCACAAGTGGTCACAGCTCAAGATTGAAGAAGCCGCAAGCCCAGAAAACTGTGAGGGCAAACTTTTTCGGAGTGAGAGTTGTGAACTCTTGGAACGATCTACCAAAAAGTGTTGTGACGGTACCGAGTGTGAGTTCTTTCAAGACAAGACTTGACCAACACTAGAGCAGGTTCAGCTACATTTAGAAGCCCGTGCATGCCCAGTACTTGCCAACAGTGAGTAACAGAGACGTCACCGATCGCCCAAGTGGCTAAGAGCCGATCAGTGGTGAAGAGGATGAAAGTAAAAAAAATTATTGTACAATACCAATAATGCATTGACCGGCACACGCCTTAGTAGTCTAATGATGTTGTAGGTGACTTCGTCCTCTCCAGGGGAAGTAGATCTACCCCTGGCGAGGGCGGCGTCAAGCTCCCACTCAGTATATGGAACATCACACTCATCGTGCTGTTTGGCTAGCATAAAGTTAACAAGATTACTTCTCTCTATAGACTTCGCATCAAGGAGTCCCCGAGTCCTAGTTGGTAACATGTCATAGCTAGAGATACGAGCGCACTTTGTTATTATCTCATTCGAGTTTTGCAGAGGGTTTGGATGGGAAACGTGACTACTGTTTTTACCTCTGATTGTGTTTATGTCTTTCCAGGCTTTGCTGAGGGATGTGTGTTGGTTCAGGCTGTTGACATATGTCTCCCATGCATTTTGTCTGAGCTCGTTTACACGTTCCCTGACAGCAGCAAGGGAGGCTTGATACAATTGTAACACTTGAGGTGTTCTAATTTGTTTGTAACCCTTACTCACCCCCCTGACTCTAGCTCTGAGTTTTTTTTCAGTTTGGCATAGCACTACTGTTGTCTGTTCCCATGATGCTGACCACGTTTTCTCATTTTTTTTGGTGGAGGCATTGTTGGTGAAGTATGTATAAGTCCTATCTATCAGATCACCATGGAAACTTTGGTAGTTGTTAGGCATGTAGTCCTTGTACCAGTCATGGATGAAGTCTATGAACTGGCTTTCATGTTCTTGCTTGACTGTGATTCTACGTCTGTTGAGTTTACCACCAGTGGGGGTGTCATTGGCTACATGTATACTAGCTTGGATTGGGCTGTGGTCAGACATAAGATTAGTGACAACATCAGAGGTATGAGTTGTGTATGATTGATTAAAACCAATACACTTGTCTAGAGCCCCGCCATAGATGTGCGTTGGTTCATTATTATCTATAATTTGAACATCTTTATATGCGCTGAGAAGTAAGATAAGTCTCCTACCATTAGTGTTAGTGGTGGGGTCACCTAATTTCCTTGTGTCTAGTTTTCAGGTCACCCATCAGGACAGTGGGCTCAATGTGTAAAAAGTCTGGGAGATCTGTGTACTGAAGCTGATCTGTGGGAGCGTAGGCGTTTAGCACGTTGAGTGTGGAGTTGCCCAGGTGGATAGTGATCCCATGGTACTGAAGATTGGTAGTGTTTTTGGACACAACAGGTACTTCCTTTGAATCGCTGAAGCGCCACTGTATGAACCTCCTGAGCCACGCCACACCTTTCAGGAGCTGATGCCATGAGGAGTACCTTGCCCATAGCCCTTTTAGGGTACTCTCCCCCTGCTCGTTGCCAGTATTGTTGCATCTTCTTTTACCTCTGGGTCTCCATCTGCATGTTTAGGAATCGGCTTTGGGTTCTTTGGCCAATTGTTTTCTCCCAACAGGAGAAAGGGGGGTCCCTGAATCCATCTGCAGTCCTTGTTCAATTTTGCCCCATGCAGTCCACGGCTGGCATCATCAGCTGGGTTTTGGTTGATGTTGATGTTTCGACTTCTTCTCATTCCGACGCTAGTCACCTTCAGATCGATCTCTTTGGCCTTCACGCTCTTCGTCTCCTTCAGGATCGTGTCTATGGAGATTGAAATAGACTTTCCTGTAATTCGGAGTCGGTTGGCTAGGCTCTCGGTGCAGTAAGACCTGTAGCTGCCTGAGTCCAAGAGTGCTCCGATGATCACTGTTGTATTCGTCTTTCGCCTTATCTCCCCGACCTTGACCTATAATATGGGGAATGCTACTCTGCCTGGATCTGCTAGTCATATGTCGTAATGTTCGGGCCCCTCGCACTGGTTACTTTTTCGATCGTAAGTATCTATGGACCATTTATACGGGTTTTCTCGGTTCGTGGTCGCCAGTGCAACCTGCTTGTTTCCAGCCCTTTTCTCCGTAATTCTCGAGCTGGATTCGGGTTTCCATGGCTAGCTCCACTGGTCGTTGATTTCGGTGCCGATATGATGGCCTTGAGTTCACAGTCACCTAGATTCTGCCGCTTGGGGTCTGGCGACACTTCTGACTGGTGTGCATCCATGGTGGAAGCTCTTTTCATCCCTTGAAAACTGGCTACGAGTTCCATTCTTGATGGTTCGTCCTGGTTTGGCGTGTTATTCCGCATCGAATTTCCCGAGAAGTGCAGGAGATTCGAGTGGAAACTATAGCAGCCATCTATGCCGCACCTTGTCTTCTGGCTGCACTCGGCCATCCGGTGAGCGCGATCTAAGCAGGCGAAACAGCGACGTTCATCACATACGGGTGAAGTTCGCGCTCCAGTCGACATGTATCTGCATCTCTGCAGAGGGTGATATCCAGGGCACAACGGGCAAGTGCGATCGTCCCTTCCTCTAACCTCCTCTCCTCCCGAAGTCACTTCCTGATGAGGGGGGGGGGTATCGTTTTCTGAGGGATGAGATGTTCCAACTCATTACCTTCACCGCTCTGTATCTTTGTCTGGTATTAACACTGGCCATTATGAACTATACAGGTATTTGGAAAGATACTGTTTTTTTCTACGCTGCCTGTTCCCTTGGCAGGCAGTAGGCTATTTAACACTTTAGTTACACTCGACATCACCATCATTTTCTGTTTGTGTTTGTTCATCTTCACTGATCATGTCCACAGAGGCATCAGTAGAACTGTTACCAGTATCACTATTTTCCTCTGCATGGACACTAGTTCCTGGTGGGTCTTGAGTTTCCACATCTGTTACTGACATCTGAATGTCTTCAGTTTGATTGTAATCTTTCCATAGCTGCTGCACTGTGTTGGTGGTGTTCTTTTTCTGTAGTGTATCACAGAGGCTCTTTAACATATCAGTTTTAGCTGTAAATTGAGCTTTGAGTTATTTAATTAAATTTTTCAAATCATTGATCTCTTCACTTTGTGCGTATTCACGGGATGTGTTGGCAGCTACCTGTTGTGTCGGTATTTCTGTGTTGCCTCATGCTGATCTTTCGTTGACTGCTGGTGATGATCCTGGAGCTTTGGTGGAGAGGGTGGGCCAGAGGTTGGCCGTAGGGAGTACCCTAGCAACAGTAATGCCTGGGTGGCTGGTCTGGGCGCTGAAGGGGCGAAGGAGCTCTAGGACAGTCAGGGTGCCATACAGGAACTTCAACTGTTTTGCAGTTAATACAATTCTGTTGAATGACACCCCCTTGAGCAGCTGTATCTCTACAAGCCTGTGCTGCATGTTGTCTTGAGCAGAGACCACACCACGGCTTAGTATAGGGGCATAATTGGGCCACATAGCCCCAGTGTTGACAATAGTAACACCTGCGGGTAGGGGGCTGATAGAGTTACCTTCAGAGTGCGATAAGCACCACGAACTCAAATGGTCTTGGGTGGGTCCCCCGAGCCAACCCAGTCTGCAATGACTGCGTTCTTGCCCCTGAGTCACTTCGTCCTTCTGATGGCGGGATGAGCTTCTAGTAGTGTAGGGTCTGGTACTGGTCGAGCCCTTTGATTAAGATGATTTTCTTGCTCGATGGTTGGGATGATTGTTTCATGGTTATTCCCCCTATGCTATTGGTGAGGAGATCCTGTGTATTGACTCTGAACTGAAACTCAGCGTCTGGGTGTTTATCTTCCGCATCGTCCAGCCATCGATACTTGACTTCAGGTGATGTACCTACAAGGAAGTTTATTCTTACTCTCATGGGGGGTTGAGGTAGTAGTTGATGGTCTCAAAGTTTTTCTGCCTTTTCGGCCTTCCGTTTGTCCTGGAATTAACTAGTTGAAAGCCATCCTCTCCATTGGTGCCAAGGTCAACACCATAGTCACCTGGCTTACTCAGTGCATCAGGAGAGTAAGAGCGAGTAGCTGGGTCTCCAGTCAACTCAGACTTGGTGGAGTTACAGGACTCGACTTATATGCCTACGTCAGAGGGCCGAGGACTGCTTGGCACTCCTAGGAGGTCAGCGGTGGTTGGGAGGCGTAACCCTATTACAGGACAAGGGAAACTGGCGTCTACAGCGAAGGAGCAGTGAGAGGGAAGGCCGTGAACTGACGTCCCGGGAGCAGAGGGAGTGTGGTGTCAGAGGGACCAAGGTAGCAGGAGTATTCCTAGTTAATAAATACTTTTATTACCCTACACTTGTTCTTAATAGAACTATCCAGCCTGGCACTATATAAGGACGGGGTTTGTTTACACAAACCCTCACCACATGGCTGAGCGTGACCACTAGGGTAGTAGGCCTGCCTCGAGGGCACCTGCACACTCCACAGTGCTCAACCCACACGTTAGTTCACTTGTTATACAAGCAACAGATTTGCAGTTGTTGACCTATCGGTTAAGGTAATCCTCCAAGTGATAGTGTTAGGAAGAACACCTAATATTCAGTAACACCCTGTGAGAATCCTGCTCCTCAAATCCCAGTGTGTACCACCGTAATCTTAAAATGATCACAGGTGGTCCACGCAAACAGCCCTGCCCACACACACGCTGAGGGGAAAACTGCGTGTGTGTGTGTGTGTGTGTGTACACAGTATT
>NW_024722227.1:18962849-18970624 GCF_018991925.1 Homarus americanus | reverse complement strand
TTTCCCTTGCCATCACTGCATTCTTCAGGGGACAATAGTAACCTTCACTCCCCATCAGATGTGTCACTTTGTCTGTGTCGTTTATAGCGATATTATGATTATTGATATAATTCACGAACACCCTCCCATTAGAGTTACACTGGACATCACCGAGGACGGTGTGACGAGAGTTAAAATCACCCATACACGGTATAGCATTGTTGCCTAATGGCTTTGGTAACACGTCTGCTC
Organism: Homarus americanus; assembly: GCF_018991925.1. Taxonomy (NCBI): domain Eukaryota; kingdom Metazoa; phylum Arthropoda; class Malacostraca; order Decapoda; family Nephropidae; genus Homarus; species Homarus americanus. The sequence goes on along the minus strand of NW_024722227.1, from coordinate 18,970,393 downwards.
GCAGCTCATTACACCGAACATAGCGAAAATTGACTGTTTTCTGTCTTTACTGTAAATTGTTGATTGTGAATACTTTCACCATTGTGAGTTTTGATCCATTTACAGACCAGACCATTCTTTACATAAGTGAGCAGGCCACTTCCTGCTCCACTATTGTATGCTGTAAACCTAGCTATCCTGGGTGAAGCTTTCTTCTGGGTGCTGGACGTGTAAGGTTCTTGTAAACCAATTACTTCAATGTTAAAAACTTTAACAAACCATTGTAGGTCATTAATTCTGTGGTTAACACTCCGTGTTACGCGTTCCACCTTGAACTGAGTATAGAGAGTCTCGAGTTGGCTTCATAGATCAACCTGACCAATAAGTTAACCGTTTCAAATTCACCACCCCGGGAGATCTTGATAATGCGTCTCACAGCCCTTATTCCAGTAGGATTTTTATACACAGGTTCCTTCATTAGTCCCGTGAGTTCCTCCTCCGAAAATATTGGAAGAAGTACAGGGTTATGAACAGTTTTCAGACCTGGGGTTATTAAAGAGACCACGCTGGCAGTCTTGGGCTCATTCTCCCCATTCATGCTTCCATCACTATCGGTCTCGCTCTGGCTACTCACCCTCAAGTTTGCATCATCATGAGAGTAGGCACCTGCTCCTTCAGAAGCTCCACTGACACTATCACTGCCATTGTTCACTGGTATATTTACTTGGCAGGCTTTAAACCTGCATTGGCTAACGAAGGAGAATCACTGTGGCTGTTAACTTCAGGTGGTGGAGGCCACGTTGGCATCACTAAGTGGGACCGCTATTGTGGGTGGCGGCGACCTTCCAGGACAACCGGGGTGCCAGGCCGTCACACCCTCCTCCCTGCACCTGGGACACTGCCTCCTGGGTGGGGAGGTGTGGCTGTTGATTTCAGGTGATGGAGGCTACCCGGCAGTGTTGGCGTTAGCATCACTGAGTGTGACCGCTGTTGTGGGTGGGGGCAGCCTCCAAGGGCAACCGGGGTGCCAGGCCGTCACACCCTCCTCCCTGCACCTGGGACACTACCTCCCAGGTGGGGGGGGAGCTGCTCTCTCCCCTCCCGAGAGGCAGGTTCCTTGGTGGAGCAGCTCCTGGTGCTATGATTGACCTCGAAGCAGTTGTAGCACACCACAGTGGGGAATTCCACAGACTGATGTTACTAGGGGTACCATACTTGCCGAAGAAGCAGTATTCCTCAGGAGGTGGTTCCTTCCTTTTCCAAACAATGATGATCCTACTAAGTTGTCCACCATCCTTATAAAGTCTTCTTGCTCTGTGGACGCCCGGAAGTAACAAAGCACCACTGGGGGGAATACCCTTGGGGAAGTGGGTGACAAGGTATTCCTTTATGTTTTGGGGTCGGACAGGTTCATCTCACTTAATGAGATGTAGTGAGTCGACCTTTCCATTAATGATGCGTTGGATAGCATCCGTCTCCTCTCAGCCTACATAAACGAAACGAGGGGCGCTACCTGGCATGACAACGTCCAGCATAGTCGTGCAATATTCCTCATTCAGGGCTCTCAACCACTTAATCTTCATCAAATTGGTTGTGTTCTCGGGGAGGGCAGGGCGCATGTAGTTAGCCCGGGGAGCGATGGGAGGGATGCACTTATTGGCTCTACTCTGCTTCCTTCCCTGGGTCCTCATTTTGCATTTCTGCTGACGAGTCTTAAACTTCTGAAAGCCAGCTTCAGTGTCGCCATGACTGTCCTCCTCATCTCCTTCGTTTCCTTCGTCAGGTACATCAACAGGGAGCCGCCCGGCGTTGACTCCTGCCATGGTTAGATTTAAATAGAATCCAGGTCTTATACACTGGGGCAGAGAGGTGATATGTAGGCCAGCGGCGTCCAGGTAACAAGGACTTGTGTCAATGGACTGAGTTGGTTGAAGTGAGCCTTGAGTAACTCTGATAGGAGTTACACCCAATATTCAATAATCCACTTGTTAAATTCCTGTTTAATTCCTGTTCCCACCAGCCCATTATAACCACCGTAGTCACGTGAGACACCACATGAAGTCATTAACACGTGTGATAAGCACCAACCAACAGCGGAGCGAAGGGAGGGAGGGAGCGTGAGGCTGGGAGCCACATGGCCCGAGCCCGTGAGTAGGCTTCGCGGGCAAAAGGGCACTGTGGATGCCAGAAGCTGTCACATTGATTACTACACTACACCCACAAATACCACTTACACATGGTCATAACTCACTGACACTGATGTGAAGTCACAAAGTATAACACCCTGTTTCACAATATGCGAAATACTGTATAAGTTATTTTGGTTATCCTTAGCGTGTGGTGTGTGGCACACAGGTGGTGAACGGTGGCTGGGAGGCGCAACTCTCTTATAATGCGAGGTAAGTTGACCTCGATAGTTCCATACGTAAGAGAGGTAGGTAGGCGGCAGCAGGCAGAACGCTGGCCTGGCACCTCAGTGTCTCACTTCTGAACCTCAACCTTAATGGTGGGGACTGGGTGCCACCTTCACTGTATCACGTCACACTGTATTTTCCTCTATATAGTTTGGTTATGGTACATAATTATACAGTCCACGCTTATAGGGTCGAGGTACCGAGATAACTAGGCACACAAGGTAACTTCTCACACCTGTACCAAGCTTCACACAGCGCTGAAGCCCAGTCAGGTCAGAGGACGACGAGCGGGTGTGACCTCCCCCTACGGTACCCATAGGTGAACTGATTATATACAGATACCAATTCTTGCAAATAAATCATTCTTGAATGTTTCTCAGTTTCTCCACGTGGATTTTAATGTACTCATTCCGAAAAGATATTCTGCAGTTCCTCAATATATGAGTATAATGAACACATGGGACACCTTGGGCAAAATTGGATGACATTCATACACCACCTGAAGGCCTATCCATAGCTGGTGAGTCGCTGGCAGGACGAGAGGGTGAAGCTGACCCAGCTGAGCGCCAAGACAGAGGAAAATAAGGTGCCAGGCGAGGGGCTGTGGACGCCCACGTACTGGCTCCAGAACGCCGTTTTCCAGGACTTCTTGGCGTACTTAAAACAAGAGGATCTCTTCTACTCCCTCGAGGCGATTCGCAACGGCAGTGGAGTCGTAGATGTGGTCGATGGCTATGAAAGTGAGGATTATGAACATGAGTTAACTTTAATATTTACAATATGGCGGATTTTTATTTTATACGGTAGTTTAAGAGCAAAGCTGTGACCATGTTAAATTGCAATGGAAATTAATGTGTGAAATATATGTGAGTCAATATGAAATCATAAAAAAAAACAATCTATGCCAACAGTGTTCATGGGAAAATTGTTATATTTTTTATTACTTGTCTTGTGCTTCATAAAGTAATTAATTCTATAACTACTTATAAAAGTAACAGGAGCCACGGGAGGAGGAATTTCTTATTAGTATTAGTATTATTTTTATTTATTTTTTTTATATTATTATTATCATTCATTCTACTTCTGTATGCTGACGATGTTAAAGTATTACAGTTCGTAGTTATAATTACCTCAAGTAATATGGACTATTAGTTTGTTATAATAAATTAGGTACTAGAGTTAATTAAGAAAACTAACTACTGTTGCATTACCAAGCAATGATTACTCCTCCCTTCCTCCCTGCCTCATTGCCTGGACAGCCTACATGTACACTGCGGGCACTACGGCCTCTTTGCAGCGGAGAGAGACTTTCGTTGCTTCCTTCGTGTGTGATTTCCTGCTGGAGTTGTACCCCTTCGACGTGCACGAGTGCCTCATGAATATATCGATCCACCAGCCTGGTGCCTACAAAGCCTTCTTCGTGCCCGCGGTGAGCTTCCATCCCTTATCACTTTGTAGCGTTTGGAAATGTGTAGAGTAAGAAGAGCTTAAAGTTGTTTTGTGGTCACCTTTAAGGCTTACCATTGAACTTATACTTCCAAATATTTGCTCCCATAGATACATGACAATTAGTTGGTCCTGTTGCCATATGGCATCACAAAAATTGTGACCAAGTCAGGTTGCTGATCGGAATTTCTGCCTCATTTACACACAATTGCAGGGTCTCAATTGTCTCTCTTACTCTAACAAGACAACATACAAATATCGTTCCTCACTATTGATCTTTTTTATTTCTATTTATTTATTTATCTATGATTATTATTATTATTATTATTATTACTATTATTATTATTATTATTACATTTCGCTCCCCAGGCCCTGATGTGGGTCATTGACCTTTGCCCGGTGAGCTAATCCTCGCAAAAAAATACAAATAAATAATAATAATAAAATATTTGGTCCTATAAACACGACACAATTATCTGTCGATTATTTATACAGGTTCCTCTTCTTTTATTTTTGTGTTGGGTAAATGAAGGGAATGGGAAACCTTCAGAAAGAGGAAAATTAGTCAAGGAAAAAAGTGCAAGAGAAAGGACTGAAAGGACAGGGCGAAACACACACTCTGTCTCTTCGTATCGCGTTTACTTACACTATGTATAGAATGGATCCTTAACTACACACTTTAATTAACAGTAATCCATCCCATTTATCTGACGTTCATATTCTAATATTATAAAAAAATGCATAAATAAAATAAATATTCAGCTTTTATACTAACCTTTACATTACTCTGGCTGGCGCGTTGGTCTTCCACTAAGGACACTCAGGTCATCTTCCAACCTGTAGAGCTGCCACTCTTCACAGCCACCCACCTCTGCTACACCCTCCACCATGACCAACAAGGCCTTCCCACCATACTTATTCTGAGGGTTAGTGACGGCTCTTAAGATCAGTATCTGGTCGTATGGCCAGTACCCCTAAGTTATATAACTAGCATCAGGTCTTCTGTGAACACTAATTCACGGATGGCTTCTTTCTGCTCGCTCAAACTTCGAAGGTATCATTTATGATTTTTTTTTCTCATAAATTTCCAACATGGCTGAGAAAGTCATGGCCACCACTTCTCTCAGCAGTGCTTCAGCCCCTAGGCTCATTAATCAGATTTATATTCTGAAATAACAGCTTTGGTTAACAGACAAAAATCATATAGACAATCTTATGCAACCTCTGTCTGACAGTCAAGGATGACATTCAGTACAATTACACTGTGAAGTCACATCCAAGGAAACCATTGATTAAATTGTGTAAAGTTAGTCAGGAATCAAAGAAACACTGATTAATATTAATCAACACTTATTATATTTACAGTAAAACAATAGCATAATCAATAACACTGCATGGTACTGTCTGTGACTCATGTAATTTAGTAATTTATCTTTCCTAATCTCATAATATAGCTCTTCCTCTGTTCATTAAAGTATCACCTAATATTCACTCATAATACTGGTGAATAAATTAATGTCAAAATATAACATAGACAATGGATGGAATAAGATTACAGTCACTTTCCTGGTCTCACCTCTGTATGCTGTAATACCCAGGAAGAAGAGACCTCAGATCCAAGATTGTAATCCTGATAGATATTGTACAGTACATCTCTTATAAGTAGAATATTCATAACTGAAAACTTCTTTATATAAGTACATAATATTATATGATTACAAAATATTATATATTATATAGAATCAATATAATTAACATCCAATACAAAAAAATTAATTAATTATTATAGAGGTTATACATACAGCTTTCATATTGGTTTCATAGAAAACCTTTCCTACAGCGGTGACTGATACAAAATGAATATACAGCCTAATCTTAACATTATGTAAATACATAAACCCATTTAGCAAGAAGATTAAGTTTTCTGTACTCCTTAATCAGCTGGTTGCTTAGAGAACCTTCATGTTGAGACCATATATTGTTGACTTAGAGACAAAATATTCACCAGATCCCTACACAGCAGGTTGCTCGAGTACCCTTCAATGAGACGTAACATTGCAGGTGCTGCTCGATCGTCGCTACGGAGCCTACGTCTTCAACACCTTCGGTCCTTGTGGTGTCCTGGCCGTCATTGGTTGCTTCTCCTATTTCTTCGAATACTAAAATTTTAGGTAAAGTAATTCCTTATACGCCTCTCCCTTAAAAAGGCTTGTCTCAACGCTTAATATAAACAATGTTGAACAAAGTAATTGCCTTGACTTGAAATTGTGATAGTACAGGTAAGAGAAAATATTGTGCCTAATGATAGCTGTTCCTTTCCCTTGTTGTATTAAACGACAGTACTTCCTGGTGGTCTGTCACATATTCTTGAACTCCACATTGCTGTCTAAACAAACCTTATTCTCCATTTTCTCTGCTTTTATTATTAATTCTGTTTGTTTTGAAAACTATATACATCATGACATATCAGTGTGTACTTCCGAAAATGATCTAGGTGTTGCTTCCGACTCTTTAATACTTAAAGATATGGATATGATCAGTGGCTGAAATAATACACCTTGAGTAAGCTTGAGTGAAATAATCCTAATTTGTGTACCGCAGCGACCGCGTCATGGTGACTCTCCTGCCTCATCGTCATCGCAGCGCTCTTCTCTCAAGTGGCGGCTGCTGTCCCAGCTTCTGCCACGCCTAAGGCCATAGATTACTTCTTCTTCTACATCATTATTCGCCTGTTTCTTATCTTCTTGCACCATGCCATTCTATTTCTGCTGCAGACTTATGTGAATCGATTGAGAGTCGTGAACGAAAATAAAACAAAAGAGAATAAGACTGCAGTACAAATCACCAACACTAGACTGAATAAGTACGGGTGGTTTAAAGGCGAGCAAGAGAATATCCCACCAGCTGCCATTTACACCAATCCGCCCAAGCACTATAATCCGGCCACATCATGGTTCGAAAGCAAAACTAAACTAAATTCAAAGGAATGCACACACGAGAAACCTCCTCGATGCTATGATCGAATCTTCAGTGTTTTTAGCATTGTCTTTGGAGTGTTGCTGGACTTGTCGTTTACTCTCGCCATAGTTTCCTGGATCGTGAACACTCGTGACCATGTTTTCCAAAAGTTTGTTGACTGCAAAGAGGATTGAGTTTACCAAAAATAAAAATAAATAAAGTTGCTATATGTTAAAAGGTCAAAGAAAGAGCAGAGCTATTAAAGTATTTCGTGTTGCATCATTGACTAGGTTGTCCTGTGAAGTATAAACATAATCGTAGTTCAGTTTGATGGTAGAGCAGTTTGGATATAAAAGACATTTCAAGACCAAACCTTTTAATTAGTATTAAAATGAACATCATATGTTATTCTAGATAACTATCCTTGTGCTGCTGTTTTCATATTTTTCTTGTCACACTTTGCTTGCCAGTACAGAGCAGCACTTATCACTTTGACAACCTTCGTTTAAACCCAAAATAGTCTTCAATCTCTATACAGTACACCTTTTTTAATCTGCACTATCTTAATTTTACTTTAATTTAATAAATAAATAGCACAAGTTATTTAAATTATATCATACATCCGGTTCAATTAAATAAATATTCAATTAATTAATCCTATTACACAAAACCTACAGTTGGTAGAAAAGAAAAGTTACAAAGCTTACTTCCGTAACACACCTACTACTGGTGTGTCAGAGAGCAGTA
>NW_024722227.1:18895275-18962749 GCF_018991925.1 Homarus americanus | reverse complement strand
AAGTTTTTAGATGTTAAAGAAGTAGCGTGCGCAGTGAACGCATTGATCTGTCGGGTCTCATAAGTCATCGGTTTGTCGAATTTTATGGTTATCGAATAAAGCAATAATTTATACAATGCCAATCGTGCCTCTTACGATTCATCGCAAACATTTTAAATAGATTTTCATTTGCCGACTTATAATACCAGGATCTATACGCGCCGATGGGATCGTGCCTGCCTTCTACCACCTGCATCTCTGAACGCTCACCACATTTCGGAGGAACCAACCAAATATAATGCAGGCTCCTCATCCCCAGATGCCTCCCATCCTGCCTCCCCACGATCCTAACTGAGGTCACCTCAACAGTTCGCTGATTGAAGTTCCTGCCAGTTCATTTTGTTCCATCGTCACTGGCCCAAGTTGGCAAACATTAAAATCGACCGCTCTGTTCACGCGACGCAATCATCGCGGTGCCCGATGATTCATTGTCCATTGCAAGAGTAAAGAAGACCTCATGGCGATGGTGGACAAATTTAGCAGATCATCTCATTGTTTCGAAGGAAGTGAACTGACCTCCCAGAATACTGTTTTCTTCAAAATATATATTCCTAACATCAGTCTGTGAATCCCCCCATTCTCGTGCATTTTTCAAAAGTTACAACTGCTTCGAGGTTTCCAATCGAAGGGCACCAGGAGCTGCCCACTGAACCCCCCCACCCGTAGGGAGGTGTCCTATGCAGGGAGGACGTGCTCTGGCACTGAGCGTTCTTTTGAGGCCAGTTCACCCACCACAACAGTTTACAGACGCAAGGGATGCAATCGCTGAACACCGTGAGCTCTATCATCTGAATCATCGAAAGAGACTTTCTTTCACTCCCCCAGAGTGTAGTGTCCTGCGGTGCAGGAGGAGGCGGTGACGCTCACACCTGCTGTCCTGGAAGGTCGCCATACTTCCATACAATGTCCCACTCAGTGATGCTAACCGTATTCCACCCACCTGGAAGCTAACAGTGACTTGTTAGTTCACTCTCTATAAGGCTTAAAGCTTACAGTAAATATACCAGTGAACAATGGTAAGATAGCTGTGGAGCCCAGAATATGATATGCCTACCTCATTTATTTTGATAATGAGGGTGAGTAGCTGAGCTGAGACCGACAGTGATGTGGAAGCATGAATAAGAAGGATGTCAAAGACTGCTAGCGCGTGGTCTCCCTTTTTAATAAACCCCGTGTCTAGGGGTCCATTCATAAATCCTGTACTTCTTCCCAACATTTTTGAGGAGGAATCTCACGGGACCAATGGTATGAACCTGTATAAAAAATCCCATTTCGGGAAATATGAAGGAGACGACATTAAGATTCCCGGTGGTGAATTTGAAAACGTTAATTATTGGTTGTGTTGATTTATGAAGCCAACCTCTCAGACTTCTCTATACTCAGTCTGCGTAATCATGAATACTTGGAGTAGCACCACAGAATTAATGACCCAATGGTTTAGCAAAAGCTTTTAACATTGTGCCACTGGCTTATAAAGAACCCGCCACCGCCTGTGCCAATCTGCAAGAAAAAGCTTCCACTTATGATAGTTAAAGCTTTTACAGCATACAATAGTGGAGTAGCGCTTGTTCACTTAGCGGAAGAACGGTCTGGGTCTGTAAATGCGATCAAAACTTCCAATAGAAAAGTATCTACAATCAACAATTTCAAAAAGACAGAAAACAGTCACTCTTGCTAAGTGTTCGTAAGTGTAATGTATTTCTATGAGCAGACGAAAGGCCAAAGTTTCGCCAGCAAACAATGCTATGTCGTGTATGGGTGATTTAATCTCCTGTCACACCGTCTTTGTCCGGTGTGTAACTTAATGGGAGGTGTTCGTGGAATTACATTAATAAATCACAATATTGCTATAAACGACATATATGTGACCACACCTGATGTGTATGAAGGTTATTATTGTCCCTCAAGAACGGTATTTATGGGGAAACATCAGAAAACACTGAGTCCGCCCACGTGATTTATATGTTCGCTGGTGACGCTTAGGTGCCACAAAGGGTTTCATTATTGAATGTGACCGAGTCGTTCTGAAGCAGCTCATATAATGTTACACATAATGCAGTGTCACGATGATATATACAAATGCTACTGCACAGCGCCATACATAACCTACATTCTTTCTCCCCCACGCTGGCTAGGTCTCTGTCTGGACCTCTTAGTCCTGGGTCGTTCAAGAGGCACCAATGAATCCTCGTGAGGCGACCGCCCCTGGTCAGGGCCAGCAGGGAGGACTGGCTGAGTGAAGGCAAGGTTCCTCCACCAGACACGCGCCGCATCCCGACCCTGTAGTCCTGAATCGGCCGATGACATTTATAAGCCTTTACTTTGTCCCAACGGTGAGCTGTCACTGGAGTCCTGGGACGTAAAGGGGACCAACTCCAGCTAGCTGAAGAGGGCGGGCACGGGCAATGCAGCTGGAGTGGGTTCTGGGGCACGTAATTGGTCTGTTCTGAGGTAGGAACGCAAGAGCGGGGAGGCGACTGAGGATGATTCCACCTCCTGATGTGACTGTCCGTCCATTTATAGTTTCTGTACATATTCCATCCTTTCTGCATTGCAGAGAAGCCTCACAGCAGGTAGGCCTGCAAGGGCAGAGGGTATGGACTCTGCGGCTCTGGGTGACACGACATTCAGTCACTACCACCTGAGTGTGGAGGAGGTCTAGGGGATGAGAAATGCATTACTTCCAGCACCTGTCAAGATCCTGTAGCTAGATCCAGGCTTTCACATTCTCCTTGTAGCATTTCTATTTCTCCTCTTCCATGTCCTTCTCTTCAATGTATAAAAAAGTGATTTTCAGCTGCCTGCTTGGTGCTGGTAAAGGCACGGGCGGCTGCCAGCCTCAAGCATCTGACTCCTAATCGGCTCTCCTGCAAAGTTGTCAGAGCACATCTCACACACGAAGAGTGCAGAATTGGGAGGTATCAACGTAGTTTAGTAATTCTCTTTCTGGGTTCTAGCGACAAACACATCCTAAGAGTTGGATGAGCATGAGCTTGAGTGCATGCTGTCCAGGTCCACCATCGGGAGGCAATCTGTCCAATCGCTTGCCCTCCACTCACGTGAAAAGCTAGGTATCAAGAGTTATTCGTGAGAGGGCGGGAAGAAATTAGATGCCTGGGAGTTGCAGTAAGCGCGAGTACCTGGAGTGGACGCTTAGTGGTGGAGGAGGAGGCAAGGAAAGCCTGCGCCACCATGAGTGAGGAGAGGGTGTGGTTAGCCAGGCTCACAGTGCCTCAAAACGCAACTTTTCCTCCTCTGACTCTTCCCTTTCTGAAATCCCATTTCTACTGCTGCTCTGGTCGCCCATCCACCTGAACTGGGTGTCACTGGAGGTGGGAGGATGAGACTGGCGCCTCGGGGTGAGGAGAAGGCAGGAGAGTCGTGACTTCATCTCTGGATTGTCCTTCTATTTCCATCTTTGTGTAAAAGCGTGATCCCGCATCAAGTTAATATAAAGTGGTTTCCTCAACAGCTCGAACTGCTATATATACATATAAATGTTACCAAAAATCACGCTATGCCTGAGGGTCTATCGTTCCGGTTCAGAGTGAGCGCGTGTGTCTGGAGCTGAGGGAGCGATATTGGCGTGTCCGGCAAGACCGCTGGTTCCTCGGATAAAGTCGTGCATTTGTTGGTGTACGCCATAAGGCCCAGTAAGTACCATTAAAGATATGTTATTGCTTCACCCCAGTTTCTAGACACACATCAATACATTGATACTAACACTTGGCATTGCCATTAAACGCATTTCAGACGAGTAACACTGCATATCGCGTACCAAACACAAACAACACAACACACCGGAGCTCGACGCCATCACCGGCAGACGCAATTCAAGCGGCATATTACTAAGTCCATTAACCTCAGGAAGTCCACAGATCTCTAGACCACTGCCATGAAGGTTACTAGTGTCCCTGAAGAATGCAGATGGCAGGGGAAATGACTGCAACACTGAGTCTCATGGTTGGGATGAGAGAAATACAAAGTGGTGGACGTGCTACAAGCCTGGCTAGTCAGGATCGAGGTTGCTTGCAGCCTGGGGCAGTGGCGATTCTAAACGCAGTGCCACGTGATGATATATATGGAATGTTTACCACACAGTAGCCCATTTGGCTGAGAAAGAAAGCATTTCAAGAAGCACAGTAGCCATACATACACAACCCGGTGATAAGGACCTCTGGGATTATGTGATTGCATAACCCAGCAGACAACAAGTCAAGGCTATGTCATTCTAGACCACCTAGTCAGTGATTAGGTAATATTTATTTTTGAATACACTTTCATATGTTCCATATAATTCAATTGCATTTAGTTTACATTCATAGATATGCTAAGAGTACACCAACAGTGGATGAACTTTGCCAGTAGATCCTTGTAAATACCACACACCATCTCCAGCATTCTAAACCACATGACCCCTATCTCTCACCACCTCATACAACAAAATCCAGGTGACAACCTCCTTCCCTCAGAGTATTTTTGTGAACCCCAGTGAGAACACCTATTGCACAATTCATGAGACACAGAACGAACACCCAGCATAGCTTTTTGGAAATCAAAAATTAGAGCTACTGTCACTACCCACCCCCAGTCTATCTATTACAGTTCAAGTAGAATATAGCTGACACAAAAGATCATAAATCATTCCCTGCCTCCTGACATAGTATTATTTTAGTAAACCACTTTATTGGTTATTATTGAAGAGTTTCTTTGTTCTCACCAAGACCCAAAGCACTTACTAGTTTTTATATCCAGCACTTGAAAACTAAACAAACAGCACTATCAAAGTAATCATCCTCCTCTCAGGTAGATGGTGGCCAACTCTATGTAACACCTTGATTGAACCATCTACTTTCTGACCTGAATTAAAATGAGCCTTCAGCACAAGTGGCCTCCCATGCAAGACATTGACAGTGAAACATAAAATTGGAATCCCTGCAAGTGAACTTCTCCAAAACCTCTTGCCTACTCCACTCATTATCCTGTTTTAGTAAAGTTCTTAGTGAGTTTGTTCTCAACCCGCCTCTACAAGCTCTGGGGTTAAAGATAAATCTGCCTCAACCCGCAGGAGGTTCATGTCAAGATACAGAGTGTTTTTATATAATATTCAGCTCACTTCGGCAAGATAACATAACAACAGTTTTCCTTCATAGACTTGAATCAAATTTTTGATAGAAGCATAGAGAGAGATGGGACAATTAAAGCCACTTTAAAGGTGACCTAAGCGTAACCCCGACATGGATAAAGGAAGGATCTGTCTGAATAGGTATGCCAGCACTTTGTATATGCTACGTTCATGCTCTTATATACCGATTTCACGTTATTGCTGATGCATTCCAGCTCTGCCAAACGAGGCTGTAATATACGCGATGTGATACTATTATGACATAGACTAGTTTCAGGTCCCCAAGCCTGTTGATATCTGCACCGAGTGACGCAACCTTTCAGGGTTAAACTATCGCTTGCCTTGAGCTGAATTTCTCTAGAACTCCAGCAGAGCGGGTTGGTGTGAATTAACATCACCATCTTCATTTCATCCATTTTGCTGACCATCATGTTTCATCCAGGACTATTTCAAAACAACTCAATGAGATGGCAATTGCACATCATCTACTAGGATGCCCCCCCAAAAAAAACAGAAACCAAAACATGAGGAAAGAGCTGGCTGCCCTTATCTGAGAGGATAGCTCGACCTTAATACCATGTTTTGTGTCAAAGTTTTGAAGAACAATGGCCCTCAAACTACAGAACTAAAACTGAGTTGATGTTCTATCTGCAAACCCGCCTATCTCGGCTAACCTCCACAAATCTTTGGGGCATGGCTTCATAAACAAGGCAGATCTCTTGAAACTGAATGCCTAATCACCCCAGATGAATCCATTACATTCCTCCTTGGCTGGATATATTAGTTCCTATTAATTACACTCTGTTGGTAGTAAGCAAATGTTAAACGATCATGGATGAGATGTATACATTAGAAACTATTAACAGACACATAGAGTATTAAAAAAGTGAATGTTATGTTTTTACTGATAGTTCTGCAAAGACAAACACATGCAGAACAGGCTGAATGTAATTGTAAAAAAAAAGAATTGTATGAAAGACAAGAAAGGCTGAAAAACAACTGGGCCAGCATCACAGCAAACTGAACTAACTGGAATCTACTTAGAAGTAGCAGACTACCTTAAAGAAAATGGAGGTGGTTGATATTCTGTGACTCTCAAAGTGCTTTGAAATAAATGAACAACCCGCCAGGTTCTATGTCTAAAGTTGTATGTGATATTAAAAGAAATGTGATAACTGCCAATGAGACAACTCTCTTATCGATGTGTGGATTCCGTCCCATGTTGGAATCAGGTATCATGACTGCTGATAGACTCACATGAGGCATGTAAGAGAAAATGTTGACCGTGACCTTGGCCTGTCCAATGCTGTACTTAAAAACATTCAAGTCAGAATCATGAACTCTGATCTAGAAGAACTGAGAAATGCAGAGACCTGGTAGTTGTAGCATTAGTAACTGGTTAATTTTAGTAATGTACAGCATAAGCGATGGATAAAATTGACAGATCTGGAAAGTTACAAACATTAATTTTGACACTATATTATTGAATGTGACACTGACAAAGACTTCAGGCCACCTGGCTTATTGTATCATGAACTTTGTAATTACTACATTGAATCGGGGGTGGTTGAGGACATTCCTGCTGTTTATCCCAAATTTGCTGGCCCATACTGATTAGTCTTCAATTAGAATATGACGTCCAATGTATATGAACCACTGTCCTGCATGGCAGTGACCAGTGACATCACTCACATGACTCTGACCTATATATACTGCTAATGAATATGATGTATTCTTTGTGTATGAACTTCTGTCCTGCATGGCAGTGAGTAGTGACATCACCCATATGAATCTGATCTAAATATACTGTTAATGAATATGATGCATTTCTTTGTGTACGAACCTCTTTCCTGCGTGGCAGTGAGAAGTGTCAAGACCCGACTAAATTACTCAGAATAGGCAAACTGTACGCCAAGCATTGTCAAAAAAATTTTTAAGCTAAAAAAACTTTATATAATTTCATGGTATGTACAGTATATTGAACTTTTGATGAAATAAAGATAAATGGTGAATTATGCATATCATTCCTTTCACGTGGGTCTCATTATTTTAACCAATTTTCGCCATATTAAGTTTCAGAAAAGTTTATGTAATTTTTCTATTTTGAACTTAAAAACATGAACATATTTAAATTCATGTCTTATACAATTACTTGTAAGTATTATACAACGTCAAAGCTTAATACCCTGTAAGTATATTTATTAGTGCAACTACATCTGAAATTTCAGTCACAATCAGTGACAAAATAAAGATACTATGTTATAAACCTCTTATCAGTTTACCTTAAGCCAAACTCTTATCTCATTCTTGTCTACGTTGATGTCTACGATCTTGTAGATATGTGCAAAGAGTGCGAGGGGCGTGCGGGTGAGGTGTGGGCGGTGAGCACGGTAGGATTCCGGGAGGGGATGCAGGAGGAAGCACACTTCATCAGAGTGGTCGCCACAGTCGTTGATACCATCACAGCGTCTTACTAGAGGCAGACACGATCCATCCGAGCACGTGAACTCCTCTCGTTCCTGGTGGTAAGATATTCGTCAACCAAACTGAGAAAAATCCCTATTTAAAATGTTTACATTGAATCATAGGGGAATTTTTTGATTAACGTTGTATAAATTATTACTTTTATTCGATAACCATTAAATTTATTCGTATTAACATAGGACCGATAGATCAAATACACGAATCCTTGAAGTCTCACACACACACACACACACACTACTACTCCTACTTTGCTGTCACTAGGAATCGAGTATGACGATCATCCAGCTATGATACAATGATACAGTATGAGTTATTAGGGATGTCACCTTTATTGGTGAGTTTCGAGGTGACTAAAGAAGCCGATACTGGACCGGCAAAGTCGTTTACAGACGTTGCACATGTGGAGGGCCACAACTAGCGCGGAAGGGGCGGCGGCAGCGTTTTCCTAGAGTTGGCGCTTGTCTGCCTCGGTTTGCAGTCGGGCTAACTCGAAAGTATTGACACCTTCTCGTGTGGTGCTCCTCCAAGCGTTACAGTCTGGCGTAATCGTCTCCCAGGTGAAGGGGTCGATTTGGCACCTTTTCAGATTTGTCTTAAGACTATCTTCATACCTTTTCAGTTGCCTGCCAGCGTTATGTTTACTATTCGGTAAGTGACTGTAAAGTAGCTGCTTTGGTAGTCTACTGTCGTCCATGCGGGTAACGTAGCCAGTCCAGCATATTTGTTCGTAGATAATGGTAGCCTCGATGCTTCTACTGTTGGTGTCAGCAAGAATACTGCCATTGTTCTCTTGTCTTCCCAACGAACTCGGAGGATGGAACGTAGACTACGTTGGTGAAAGTTTTCAAGGTCCATTAAGTGTCCCATGTTGCGCTGCCATATAGCAGGGTGGGGAGGACCACTGCTTGATATACGTGTAACTTTGTAGATAATTTCAGCTCCCCACAGCTGAAGACACGGTTTCGGAGTCTGCCAAAAGCTTGAGATGCACATCTTATCCGATTTTGAACAGGTGGGTGCCGTAATACCGAAAGTGGGTAACATTACAGAGGGTAATACCGTTAATATGGATGGATGGTGGAGATGTGTCTGAAGCAGGTGCAGGCTGAAAGAGAATCTGAGTCTTACGTACATTCACCTCAAGGACGAGTGTGCATACGCGTCTGCATAGGTGTTCAGGATCTTCTGTAGATCGCGTTCAGTGTGAGCGACAAGGGTGAGGTCGTCTGCATACTGAAGTTCAGTAATGGAAGCTGCTGACACCTTTTTTCCTGCCTGGAGTCGTCTTATGTTGAAAAGACCCTTCATTAGGTACTCGATGTCCTCCTCGCCGGCTAAATTGGCGCTGGCAAGAGTAAGGGCCCGTGTCCACTCGAGAGTAAAGTGATACTATCAAGTGGTCATGGCTCTGAGAGTAACTATCAGATAGTTTGAGTTTGCTGTCGGACAGCTACACTCTGCTAGTTTGCTATCGTGTGGACACATGGTAGACCGCAACTGTCACTTCAACTCTCAGCTATACGAACCAGGTTCGCAATCTGATAGTGCTCTCGATAGGTGAAGTGTGGATTTGAATGCAACCTCATCAATATATTAATAGGTCTAATTCAAACGTCAAGTGTATTCCCTCTGAAAAGTCATGTTCAAGGCCAATAGATGGATATGGTAGATATTATCCATTTCTCATGAGTATTTCACTTCTAATTAACTGTAGAAGGTTATCAGATTATTGACGCTGAATTAACAGCATATTCATTGATGCAACAGGTGTAGGTTATTTGAATTTAAGCACTTGAACATCAATACTAATTATTGGCATTGAACAGGACGTTTGGGTGTATTTTATGTTGTTTATTTACCTGATTCCAAAAACCGAAGCGTCATCTTAACTCTCTCGTGAACTGAAATGGCTTCCCTCATCCATGTGTCTCTCTTGAAAATTAATGTCCAACCAATTTCACCAACTCTTCCACCTGAACTGCTGACATACGGGTGAAATTCCGGAAGTGTTGAGCATCTTCGATCTGTAATTCTTTCACAAGCCTGTTGTAAGCTCCCAGTTCACATCGTCGTTCCACCCAATGCTTTATCCAACACTTTCTTTTCTGTTTTTTTTCTTTTTATTCTCCAGCATCAGCATAACTATTACTGCTGCAGCAAACTTTCTGTCACGTCCTCTACCACCCATTGCTACTGACTGACTGAGAGTCACTATAGAGCAGTGGTTCTCAACCTTGTTTGCCCCATGCACCCCTTGCACCATATGTCAGAATGTCATTCCCCCCTCCTTTCCAAGATTGTCTGCCTCAAAAAGTGCATTCCAAATAATATGCATATAATACTGAAAATCCTTTATTTTTTTCCATATTAATACATATACATTTAAAATTTTACTTGGATTATTTTTATAGTGAAGTTTTACAAATTAAATGCCAATTGAAAATGTTGATGGATTTATAAAACTTGAATAAAAGAAAATAGTTTTTCATATTTATAATGAATTACTTAACAGACCAAACTGAAGCATAATGCAATAAACAAAAAGTTCAATAGAATACCAGGATATTGTAAATTTGTAATTAATTTTATTCAGATGAAGATTACAGTCAATGAGAAACCTGTGATTGTTTTTTCTTCGCCAATTCTGGAATACGCGGAGGAGTGTTTGAAAGGGCACAACGCAGGTCATTTTCTACCTCTAATCTACTACGTTGCTTCGTTTTAATTTGCAACTGAGTTGAAAAGCCTGACTCACAAAGATATGTCGACACAAACGGAAGCAAGACACGGATAGCTCTTTCTGCCACTTTTGGGTAGGAATCGCACATCAAGGGCCAAAATTCTGTGATTGATTTCTCATCGAACATATCTCTTGCTCCCGAATCAGTTTCCCCCCCTGAAAACCTAAATTCCCCCCCTGGGGGGAATTCCCCCCTGGTTGAGAACCCCTGCTATAGAGTGTAGCTCTAGTCAGGTGGACACAACACTGAGAGTTCTCTCCGACAGCTACTGTCGGGAAGATTCTCGACAGCTGAAACTTGCAGAAGTTTGCTCTCTTGTGGATATACTGATGAGAGAACTATCGAAAGTAACTATCGAGAGTCCGCTCTCAAGTGGAAACGGGCCTTAAGGAAAGCAGCCAAGGAAATGGAAAAAAGAGTTTGTGCCAGTCCTCACCCTTGTTTAACCCCCGTCTGGATGGGGAAGAACTCAGACTGGGTGCCAGTGTGCAGGACACAACCATTCATGCCATTGTGGAGTTGTCTCACAATGGCGATGAATTTTGGTGGGCAGCCAAAACAGCTGAGGGTCCACCAGAGGGCTTCCCTGTTGACCGAGTCGAAGGCCTTAGTTAGGTCGATGAAAGCCATGTTCAGGTCACGACGCTGTTTTCTGCACTTTTCCTGTATCTGGTGGGCATGAAAGATCATGTCAGTGGTGCCACATGATGGTCTAAAGCCACATTGAAATTCTGGGAGGAAGTTTTCTGCCTCAGATAGAAGTCTGTTTAGGAGCACTCGGGCGATAATCTTGCCAGCTACGGAAAGCAGCAAGATCCCATGGAAGTTGCCACAGTCTGACAGGTCTCCTTTGTTCTTAAAAATATTGACGCTGGAGGCGTCTTTAAGAGCTTGGGGATATCCTCCCTTTCTCATATATTCTCCAGGAGAGAGTGAAGATGGTTGGTAAGCAGTGTTCTTCCTGCTTTATACACCTTAGCTGGGATACCATCAGGCCCTGAGGTTTTGTTATTTTTCATCTGTTTGATGGCAGTAGGTACCTCATCCAGGGATGAAAGATAGCTGAGGTGGGTCAGCTCTGGATGTGGCGGGACCTGCTGGGTAGTCAGGACATCCACATCGGTGTTTCGGTTGAGTAGTGAATGGTAGTGTTCTTTCCAGTGCTGAAGGATGCCTTCAACGTCTTTAATAAGGGAGTTTTCGTCAGATGAGCGGAGGGCTGCGCCACAAGTGATTGGCCCATAACAAGTTTTAGTGGAATTGAAAAATTGGCACAGCTTGTGCTGAGCTGCAAATTTTTGTGTTTCACATGCATTATTTTTAAACCAGTCATTCTTTAGTTTGCGAAGTTCGTACTGGGCCGCATATTTCTTCTTGCGGAAGATATCAACTTTGGTCTGAGACTGAGGGTTGTTCTGCCAGTCAGTTAAAGCAGCACGTTTATCATCGATGAGTTCATTGATTGCTGGGTCATTTTCATCAAACCAGTACTGGTGTATTCTTTCAATATGGCCGAGGGTCTCTCTGCAGGTTTTTGTCATAAAAGTGTTGAGAATCTCCCATTAGGCACTGGGATTTGGGTTGTTTATTCTCGGGTTGTTTATAAGCCCATGTTTGAGCTATTCTCTGAAGGCATGTGTTACCTCTGGATCCTCCAGACGCTTAGTGTTAAAACCTCTTCTGGAGGCTTGCTGCCTTCGCCTTTTTGGGACGACGTGAAGTGATAGCTTGGCTCTGACGAGCCGATGATCAGTGTAGCAGTGGTCTGAGCCATACATGGCTCAGGTGATGAGGACATCTCGGCGATCTCTTTCGCTGACAATGATGTAGTCAATGAGATGTTAGTGTTTTGATTGTGGGTATTGCCACTAACCCTTGAACTTGTCTGCCTGTCTAAACAAGGTGTTGGTAATAGTGAGGTTGTGTGCAGCACACTTGTTGAGGAGGAGTAGGCCGTTGGGATTACACTTGCTTAGGCTAAAGTTCCCTGGCAAATATCAGCATCTTTGCCAACTTTGGCATTGAAGTCACCAAGGAGCACAACCTTATCTTCTCTGGGGACAGAGGTTAGCACTCTGTTGAGGTCGGCATAAAAGGCCTCCTTGACGTCATCTTCTGCATTCAGTGTTGGGACGTATGCACTGATGAAGAAGGCATGACTTGAGTGATTCAGTGTGACTCGGAGCGTCAGGAAGCACTCGTTGATCCCAATAGACATTTCAATTAGCCTGTGTAGGATGCATTGGTGGATGGTAAATGCAGTTTCTCTCCGCAGCAGGCTTACCCTTCCAAAAGAATATATAGCCATACACCCGTTCTTTGACTCGACCCTTGTCTGGGAGCTGGGGCTCACTAATGGCTGCTATGTCGATGTTATACCTAGCCAGCTCTTTTGCCACAAGGGCAGTTCTTCTTTCAGGAGGTTTTATAGTTTGTTTTTGTTTTGATCTGGGAGTATGATTGTGTCTTCGACAACCTAAGGATAACCTTACTGGGTGCAGTTTCCCAGTCAGGTTGGTTCTTTAGGCAGGCTATGTTTAGGGTACATTTTCTAGCCCCCTCCACATATAGGGTGAGCAGAGTGGGCCATCGAGAGGGCTGCTCAGTCACAAAAATAGTACCGGATTACACTGCTGCCAGTGCATAAACGACTATCTTACCTTTGCCACCCATGTGCAGAGTTGTGAGTAGAGACTCCCGACAGTCATCTCTGCCTATTCCCACTGCCACTTGTCCGTCGCCATAGGACTTTTAGGGGTATAGGAGTTTTGATGATGATGAGAAGTATGATGAGCTGGATGATCGCAGTACGTCAGTTGATTTATTTGGTGAGGCAGGAGTGCAGACTGCAACCACACATCTTCGTTCTTCGTTTTCCTGATCCACTGGTGCAAGTGTTGCAATGACTGGGTAGAGGGAGAGTTATTATGGACTTCCGATAGCCTAGTTTGTTGGGTTTCGCCTTAGTCGCCTATCCATCATGCATTGCCTTCATCCGCCGGTGTAGTTGTTGGGTTCTCATGTTGGTCACTTGTTCCGCCAAAACTGCCGTTGGGGTCTTGTTGGAGCTCTGAAAGCATGTCTACCTGATGCGGGGCTGCACCACAGATTTTTAGTTCAGGGTTTACCTACCAAGGTTAATCTGCAAGGCAGCGGGGCAGTGGTTGGTAGGCGCCAGGACGTGTCCACAAGCCAGTGGGCCTATGCGCTGTTCCTCTGGGGCCCACTGCTGCTCCGAGATCCCCTGCTGGTCTAGCCTGGGCCCACGAGGCACCCAGTTATCGTGTGTTGCCACGAGGAGGCAGAGCCGGAGTCTTGATGGTGAAGAGGCTGTGTATTGGCAGGCAAAGACTTGTGCAAGTTGCTTCCCTGTTCACCAAGAGGGCTAGCCAGCTGCAGCAGCTGATAGAGAGAGGGAGCAAGTAGTGCTTGCATATTACCACTAAATTAATGCTGCCACACTAGACGCATTACACCACCCTTTGCACACACACACACACACACACACACACACTCATCATAAAATTCACGAAACTTAAAAAGTGAATTAAGATTTCCAGATTTGCAGACTTTGCAATATTAAGCTAAGTCACGAGTGAGGATATATCATCTGTAACATTTTGCCCTCATACACAAAGCACCTCCACTTTATAATTATAACACCTTTAATCACGTCATGCAGTTCATAACTGACACATTACCTGAAGAATTCGTCCTGTTACTCGCTCCGTGCCTTACACAAAAAAACGAAAGCTCTGTTTATTATGATTTTTTTTCTTTTTACGGGGAATAGTCCACCCGGGCATAGGTCATCGACCCACAACGGGGCCTAAGGGTCGAACAAATAAGAGTAAAAACAAATTAAAAATAGAAAAAAAAATTATATTAATCTACACCGCAAAGATTCGGGAAAACCAGCTTTTTTAAATTGACCCGTAAAGCCCAATTTTATTCTACAAATACCGTTGATGGTCAATGTATTGAATAGTTCACTATCATAGCGTCTCCAATAGTAAAGTTGAGCAGCTAGATTTATGCTGACTTCATAATGGCTGAAATATTTAGCATTATGGATGTGGAATCATCTCGTTATCGATTTATTTTGGACATTGCTAATTACATACGAATGAAATACAGTATGTAACAAATTATACACCTGGACAGGTAGTAACTTTAACCGCCAAACTTATAAACATCATTTAAGCCTTCACAATATTATCATTACCAACAGCTGCTATTAGAGGTGCATTACATAAAGAACCTATTAAATATTTTCCTGCTTTTCTAATTCACTTTATTCGAAATTGGTATCAAATTACGAGTAAATTATTATTGTATTTGTAATCTAAAGAGAGAGAGAGAGAGAGAGAGCAATAATACTCGTGAAAAGGTCCATTATCATACTACCAGCGAGCATTTAGTGAGGACCATAGTTTTGGTGGTGTTAGTGACGGCATCAGACCAGAGGAAGCGTCCCATAGGGTAAGTGGTGCGAGTCACGGCTGTAGCCAGAGGTACACCCTCACTGTCCTGAAGAGTAAGTGTGAGAAACTCCGTCCCGCTGGTCACAAGCCGTCGACCAGCCAAGGAGAGAAATCGTGGGTGCTTGTCCTTGTGGAATGTCAGATAAAAGGTTTCGTCATCCTGGTTCACACCGTTGTGGCGAAGTGTGAACGTTATGTTGGTAGGAACCTGGAGGGAGAGTTTGGAACTGTTTAATGACATGTGATGACAACTTATCCAGAAATTAAACCCGAAACTCACAGTATAATAATACATAAATATCTTACTCCTACAAATGTGACGGCAAGAACGTATTTTCACTTAAAAACCCTTCCTTTACCTGAACTTGTATCTTTATGATCATAAACAGTAAAAGAAGTAAACCTCAATACAGTATATAATCTGAGAATCTGAATCAGTTACTTTACCAGTACAGTAAACAATAAAGAGGTTGATATAAACACGACATCTAATACTGTGCTTGATAATTTTGCATCAGTAAATTGTATTGTGATATGTTGGGTTTCGTCTTCTTTATTCAGTCAATTTTAGTGATAGGCTAAAAAACAAAAACAATAATGAAACTGTAGAATGTAGTTACAGCTATTAACTGAATTAATCAATCCTCGGCATCCTGTACACCAAACGTTAACGGTAAAATTCATATGGTTAGGGAATTCCCGCGTGTCCAATCTATTTCAGTGTTTATGATCGGTTTGAATTTTACAAAACAAAATCTAAATGGAAACGAAGGGAGTGTGATGCCGTGTATGCCTTTGCCAATAGTCAACATGATCGCTTCGCTTTTCAGAGACAACAGTCACAGCAAGTTAGGAATATTGAGCGAGGATCAAGTTCATTAGTTAAACTGAACTTCCAGTGTACAGCGAACATAGGGGACCGGCTAGTGCAGAAAATAACTACTGTATACTGGATCACCTGAAGATTAACTCCCAGCTTATTTCACCTGGTGATCAAATATCTTAATGCTAACCTATGTAACCGAACCTAATCTAAACTAAGCTTATCCCCCAGGTATTGTTAGGGTGGTTAATCTTCAGGTGCAATAAGCGGGGGGTTACTCTTCAGGTGATCTGTTATTTCTGCGTTCCTGGCGTACCTTACATATGAGCTGGCCGCTGAGTGTGAGACAACGTGCTTCAGCAACATCAGGCTTGTCTCTGCTTGCCGAGTGAATTATTAGAGGGCACTGCATGTCCTCGTCCTGCCCCCATACCACCATCATCAACGAAGTCTTCTCCTGTACTGTCTGAAAGTGGAATAAGATGTATAGCCTAATGGTAACTCCAGTGGGTTTAGAGAGAGAGAGAGAGAGAGAGAGATTAATTTAATCATATCGCTTTGGAAGTTTGAAATTTAAATTTAGATGCTTTATTGACGATAAAACTATTACATCAAAAGGACAGGGTAATATGCTACTCCCACCCTCAACTTTACCATCTCCTTCTGGAGTTTACAAAAAGTTGTAAATGTTAATACAATAATTATTTTTACATCAATGAAATAGTTCATTTTGGCATGAACACTGTACTACATTAAAAATAACAGACAATGTAATCCTACACAAAATTAAATGTCATATCCTTGGAGCAAAATTTTTATACATTGCAAGAATTACTTAAAATTTTCCATTACTAATCATCAAACAAACTTGTTGCTTTAAAGAAGTTATCTCACTGTTCCTGTATGGTTGGATTTGTTCACATCTTAATACAGAATGTTGTAGTAAGATCTTGTATTTCGCGAGTAGTATAGACTGGTAAAACTGCGCCAAATTCAAATTTGCCAAATGCAAATACATAAACTAATGGGAAAAAATAACAATATAGACTGGCCACTCTGCATCAACCTCTGATTTTCCCATTTATAACCTCCAAATGATACAAATTCTGCCTTTATTGACTTGATTGTGCTTTCCGGAAATTAGTTTTTAGGCCCTCCTCAAGTAATTTAATCACACGCTGCTTGTCCTGCATCGAGAACTTGGCAAACTTAATTCCCTTATGATAGTCCCGCTTATCCTGAGACTTCTGGACCCGGAGCTGTGAAGACTTGCCTTTTTCTGCTGCATGGACTTGCCTTTTCTGCTGCATGGTCGAGCAGTCTGCAACTTCGTTGTGATTGGACACTCAATCCTAGTGATTGACCTTACCCAATATAGCGACTGCGCAATTACCATCTCAGATTGTACAAAAAACATTCAAGCTTCTGGAAAACATATATTTGGGCTCCCCAAAATTTTGACTACTCCCCGTGCGTCTACGTCCTGGATTGGTCAATCAGTGGTGCCCCACGGTGGCGTGATACATGCACGTTTACTGCGGTGCTCTGATTGGCTGACCGAACGTGACGTGGTAGGGAGTCTGTCTCTACTCTCTAAGTCCTCTTCCTTCCTTCTTTCATTCCCCTCATGCACTCCGTTCCTTGAACGGGAGGCGGGACTTAGCGATACGGTCGATCCGGCAAGGGAATCTGTGATACTGTAGTGCAGGGCACCCCTTGTCCGAGGGTCACCGGTAGGTGGCAACTTATATAGACTTAATTTATAGTCACAGGTAACCTGGGTGCAGAACCCTACGAGCCCGACGCCCGTCCAAGAGGGGGGGGGTGGGGTCACTGCTCCCAGGCAGGAGCCCTGTGTTATAAGTAGGATTGTGATGTAATCAGGGAAGCTGACCACAAGCATTAGGATTAAACATAGAGATAAGGGACATCCTATTGGAAGAGGAAAAGTGGCAGAAATCACTTATAACAAATTACAAGTCCCATTAACAAGAATATTTAGTACCAACGAAAGTTTCAAAGTAATAAGATGACTTTGACTCAGACAAAATCCTCTCAAAAGAAGCCAGAGATGTATTTTACAATGAAGGACTTGTTGTTGTCATGCCACCAGAACAAAAAGCCAAAAGATCAGTTTTCGTTCGCCAAGTCGACCAGGAGATCGGGAGGAAGACATCTGAAGATCGATGAACTGGAACGCCAAAATAGTTGGATGAAGATCGAGGAAGTTATCAAGATAAAAGACTACACTCATGTTTTCAAGATTACCTTCGAAGAAGTTTCAATGGCTGAAAAAGTAATACAACAAGGCTTTCTAATATCTAACATGTCAGTAACACATCATCTAATAAAGAAGGAAACATTTATCAATCTGCAAACTTGCTTTTCTTGTTACAAGTATGAAGAACACACAACGAAAGACTGTCCAGAAAAAGAGAAAAAGTACTGTTTTTTCTGTGCAGGCGACTACCATACCTACACTGAATATAAGAACACACATGTTGGCTGTCTCAACTGTAAGAGAAACTGGAATGCGCATATAGGACACAGGACGTTATCAATGGCATGCCCAATAAAAAAGCACACGATAAAGTTCAAGGAACAAGAAACAAGGAAAAAGGAACAAGAAAAGAAGGACACGACAAACGTTGAAAGAGCCAATAGAGCTGTCCAAAAGGCTCACAGATCAGAATCCACCATTTTAAATTTAAGAGAGCCAATACATGACAAGGTAATAATTAGTATGATCCACGCACAACTGCACAATATCATTGCACCCGGATCATACAATGACGAATTAAGGATAATGTTTAAATTGAATAGCCTACCGGAGATGATATTCCCAGAGAATCCAGAATCCGAAAAATTATTTCAGGCAACATACTCAGCTAGAAAAAAGGTTTGAGCAAGGAGCAACAGCTGATACACAAGAAACACAAGCGACTGATAGAGACCCCAGACAAATGACTAGAAGTGACAAAGAGAAGATAGAAACAACAAAAGGACAGACTACAAGACAAAGGACAAGGAGGAGAGAAGAGAAGATGGAGACTGATCACAACAGACAACCTGAATCTGCTGAAGATATTGGATTAAAAGTTATCACCACAACAAAACATGGAATCCCATCATCGAGACCAACAGGAGGGACAATAGCAAAAAACTGCGAAGGAGGGATATGCAAGTGGGCATATCAAGAAAAATCCCTAAGCGAGAGATTATGTCTGGACACTATGGACAAACTAAAGATTACGACCAATGACTTTAAAATACTAGACCCGTCAGAGTTTAGAAGAGTCATAAGCGGGAAACAATGATAGGTCTCCACTAAAACTGCCACAATCCAAGTTTAAGAAATAATGGACAACAGACAAACAGTAAGAACTTTAAGAATAATACAACACAACGTAAGAAACTAGAAGACCGAGAGAATTAACCTAAGTATTATATATCAAGAAATTGACCTGACATTATACTAATAAACATTCACGGTGAGACAGACAACAACATAAAACTATTATGTAAACCAAAGAAATAAATCTTGCGAGAAAAATGACGGCGTAGCTATAGCGGTTAAAAGAAACTTAAAATATAAACTAATCGATGACTTCCAGGATGAATTTCTAGCAATAAAAATAAATACAACTCAGTGAGACGTAATCATTGCTACTACTTATCTCCCACCGAGACGACCCTACTTACCTATAGAAGACCTATAAAATTGGCTAACAACAGTCACCCGATGTACATCTTAGGAGACTTTAACGCCAGACACAGGATTTTTGACAATACAAATAATAACGCCGTGGGAAACGCCCTTAATCAATTAATAAACCTCGGGAAAATCAATCATCTAGGTCCTAACTTTCCAACCTGGAGAAATCACAATACACAATCGGCACCAGACAAAATTTTTACCAACAACAAAGCCTTTTTCAATTACCATATAAAACAAGGACCTCTCACAGCCAATTATACTAACACTGTCAACAAGCCCCATACAGATACCAATAAAAAAGAGACTGAAAATGAGCAAAACAGACTGGGACAGCTTCAAAGAAGACTTAGGTAATCACCATTCGATTAACCTACAAGGGAAAACAACTGAAGACATAGACTCAGAAATGGTCAGACTGCACTCAGCAATAAAAACATCTATAACCAAACACACTCCTACTTCACACTTTAGAACATTACCCAACAACAGACTAGCAGAAGAAGTTAAATTAATCCAAACCCATTACAATGAAATAAACAGGTATATGGAAAGACACGGCGGTAACGGATGGCTATATACGACACAGACAGCACTACAGATAAAATTAAGAGACGCATGTAAGGAAGCAAACAACAAAAATTGGAATGATATTATAATGTCGGCCGACAAGACTAAAGACACAAAAACATTTTGGACTTCCATAAACAAGATGATGGGGCATAACAAGCAAAAAACACCATGCATTAAATACCAAAATCGGAACAAAACTGTACGAGGAAAATGAACAAGAGTCAGCATTCAAAAGGGAATGGGTAAAAGTTTTTAAAATATCAGATGAGGAAAATGAAGATTTTGATAGTGAACACGAAGAAAGGATAGAAGACGAAATGGGAACACACATACATAGAACCACCCCAAAGCAATATATAGACTATAACTCATTACCTAATAATCAAATAATAACCATGGGAGAAATGATGCACTGTCTGAGGAAGTTTAAGGAAAAAGCCCCCGGTCTCACAGGAATTACACGAAATATGATCATAAATCTACCTGAAAACATCTTAAAAACATTATTAAACATTTATATCGCATGAATAATAACCGGTTACTTTCCAGACAAACAAAAATATGCTAAAATGATTTTTATTCCCAAGGAGGGTAAGGACAATAAGGAAATATTAAACTACAGACCAATATCTTTATTAGAAATTACCGGTAAACTACTGGAAAAATGTTTAAATTCAAGGCTTATAACCTTTTTAACACAACATGGGAAAACTAACAATAGACAACATGGATTTATGCCCAATAGAAATACCCTAACTGCAATAGCTACAATAACGGAAATAATTGCAATAGAAAAAAGCAAGGGTAACCAGATCAATATAATTTTAAGGGATGTTTCTAAGGCTTTTGATAAAGTTTGGCATTTAGGCTTAAAATATTAAATATTAAAATTGGGACTTAACGAACATTTACTAAGAATATTGTGTAACTATTTAGATGATAGGAGAGCACAAATAAAAATTGGAAACCTTATGGGAACTATGTTTAATCTTGAGAGTGGAGTACCTCAAGGAGGATGCCTTTCTCCAACACTATATACAATTTATACCTCAGACACACTTCAACCAACCCCCTTTAGCGAATATGTAATGTTTACTGATGATATTACTCAAATAGTATCATACCTAGGAAAATCAACCCAATTTATGGCACGCTACACGGTAAGAGCGATAAAAAACATAAATTACTTTGAGAAAAAATGAAAAATCAGGACAAATAAGAACAAATTCAAGATAATACCAATAGCCAAGATCAAAATAAGTCCAGGAATAGTCGACCAGGAACTATACCCAAATAATGCGACACTGAAGGCAGGATGCTTGGATTAAAACTAACAAAAAGAGGATAAATAACATACAGAAAAGATAAAGAACGACAGGCAAGAATAAGATTATAAAAAAAAAGTTTTAAGAACCTTAGCATTAATAACAAAAGAAATATTTATATAGCCCTTGTCAAATTAATTATGGACTACCCACCCATCCCGTTGAACATCCTTAGTAAAACGAGCATTAAAAGGTTACAAACAGTACAAAATATAGCCCTCAGATTTATATATAACATGAAATATACAGACAACATCAATAATGAACAGCTACACAAGAGAGCAAACCTCCTAGCAATCAATGTACAAATACACAACAAAGCCGCAAATATTTGGAACAAGGTGACTGAACTCAACACAGAAACTTACCAAAACTGGATAAATAATATAGATAATGAAGAATTCCAAGAACACAGTTGGTTTAAATTAGCCAGGAAGAAAGTAATAGAACCACCTCCTGCACCAATACACACATAAAACATTAATAGAGAGAATAAAAGATGAGTGACCTACCAACTCCACTAAGAACCTGGCAGGCCTCTCCATACAGTGTACCTTTAGACTAACACAACTAACATTTAACTAACACCTTAGCAAAAAAAAAAATAAATGTGACTTCCCTCCCAGTTACACAAGGACCTGGGCGGGCTCACTAAATCCACCGCAGTATGAAAAATAATAATAATAATAATAAGCAGCAAAGCAAAGATAAAACACCAATAGGAAAGACAAGTGATGGTGGGCCCTTCGTGCCTGGTGGCGAGTGTACAGCGACATCGTTTTCCAGCGTAAATAAAATGGTTAATTAATGCCTTCATAAAGAAACCATCAACATGGGACCAGGTTTGTTCCACTCTACGAATTTTTTGAGATTTTCCCACCAAGTTTGATGAAAAACGATAGTGCCGTTTCGGCTGCCCAGAACAGACACACACACAGACACATGGCTATTTCTATAGTATATGAGATGGAATGTCGTGGTTGTTATAATCATGGCTGTGGTTGTTATAATCATGGTCGTTGGTGTTATAATCATGGTCGTGGTTGTTATAATCATGGTCGTTGGTGTTATAATCATGGTCGTGGTTGTTATAATCATGGCTGTGGTTGTTATAATCATGGTCGTTGGTGTTATAATCATGGTCGTGGTTGTTATAATCATGGTCGTGGTTGTTATAATCATGGCTGTGGTTGTTATAATCATGGTCGTTGGTGTTATAATCATGGTCGTGGTTGTTATAATCATGGTCGTGGTTGTTATAATCATGGTCGTGGTTGTTATGATCATGGTCGTGGTTGGTCGTGGTTGTTATAATCATGGTCGTGGTTGTTATAATCATAGTCGTGGTTGTTATAATCATGTCGTGGTTGTTATAATCATGGGTCGTTATAATCATGGTGGTTGTTATAATCATGGTTTGGTTATAATCATGGTCGGGGTTATTATAATCATGGTCGTGGTTGTTATGAGCATGGTCGTGGTTGTTATAATCGTGGTCGTGGTTGTTATAATCATGATCGTGATTGTTATAATCATAGTCGTGGTTGTTAAAATCATGGTCGTGGTTGTTATAATCATGGTCGTGGCTGTTATAATCATGGTCGTTGGGGTTATAATCATGGTCATGGTTGTTATAATCATGGTCGTGGTTGTTATAATCATGGTCGTGGTTGTTATGATCATAGTCGTGGGTATTATGATCATAGGCGTGGTTGTTATAATAATGGTCGTGGTTGTTATAATCATAGTCGTGTTAGTCGTGTTTGTTATAATCATAGTCGTAGATGTTATGATTATGGTCGTGGGTGTTATAATAATGGTCGTGGTTGTTATAATCATGGTTGTGGTTGTTATAATCATGGTTGTGGTTTTTATAATCATGGTCGTGGTTGTTATAATGGTCATGGTCGGTTGTTATAATCATGGTCGTGGTTGTTATAATCATGGTCGTGGTTGTTATAATCATGGTCGTGGGTGTTATAAGCATGGTCGTGGTTGTTATAATCATGGTCGTGGTTGTTATAATAATCATGGTCGTGGTGTTATAATCATGGTCATGGTTGTTATAATCATGGTCGTGGTTGTTATAATCATGGTCGGGGTTGTTGATCATAGTCGGGTATTATGATCATAGGCGTGGTTGTTATAATCATGGTCGTGGTTGTTATAATCATAGTCGTGTTAGTCGTGTTTGTTATAATCATAGTCGTAGATGTTATGATTATGGTCGTGGGTGTTATAATAATGGTCGTGGTTGTTATAATCATGGTTGTGGTTGTTATAATCATGGTCGTTATAATCATGGTCGTGGTTGTTATAATCATGGTCGTGGTTTTAATCATGGTTATAATCGTGGTTGTTATAATCGTGGTCGGGTGTTATAATCATGGTCGTGGTTGTTATAATCATGGTCGTGGTTGTTATAATCATGGTCGTGGTTGTTATAATCATGGTCGTGGTTGTTATAATCATGGTCGTGGTTGTTATAATCATAGTCGTGGATGTTATGATCATGGTCGTAGGTGTTATTATCATGGTCGTGGTTGTTATAATAAGGGTCGTACCTGAGACTAACACAGGTAGAATAAACCCCACACCTTATCTTTAATCTCAATAAACCCAGATTAACTTCACCTAATCAACAAAATTAGGAGACCAGTCGGATTGTACCACCAATACCGATACATTTCACACTGGATTATTAACAAAACATTTAATCACATTTCCAATAGCTAATGTCTTACGGATATCTTATCAAGTTGTGAGTCTTACATGTCTATATAATTATGTTTTATTCTTACAAATATTTATAGTTCGGTGTGTATTGTATTGTATGGTATGGTATTGTATGGTATTGTATGGTATTGTACTGTATTGTACTGTCACAGAAATAAGCATACTGTACACACTGTAGCTGTAAGGTCCGAAAATGGTGTGGTAACGTTGAAACTGCGCATCCAGACGCATGATGAAACTCAGCCCCACCTGTTATCTCTAATTATTTTCTGTTTCCCCTTCTTTATTATTCTATTTACTTATGTTCCTTCCTTTACTAATCCAAACAACATTAAAAAAAAATGTAGGCTTAGAGCAAAAGTGGGGTGAGGAGGAGGGAGCCGTACGATAACTGCAATCGTGGGCTGACAGCGTACAGTGAATGGGGGTGCGCCAAGTCCATTGACTTGGATCATTTTCCAGCGTAAATAAAATGGTTAATTAATGCCTTCCCAAAGAAACCATCGACATGGACCAGGTTTGTTTCACTCTTCGATTTTTTTGCGATTTTTCCACCAAGATTGGTGAAAAACGATTGTGCCGTTTCGGCTGCCCAGAACAGACAGACAGACAGACAGACAGACAGACAGACAGACTGACAGACACACGGCTATTCCTATAGCATATTAGATGAAGCGATCTGGTTGAGCCCAGATTCTTTCTACTCCTACTGTATTTCAGTTTCACCACTTTTTCTTCAACCCCTAATAATCTTCTTTCACCTCATAACTCCTGACTCTTCCCCGCTTCTCCTTTTCCTTATTTTGCCGCGTAGGTGGGTCGTTCCCACCCCCACCAGCACCAGTAGGACCTCCAGTAGAGGTAGAGGCCATTATCTTGACTCGACAGGTGGAAGCACCACTCAAAAATGCCCACAATAACAGCCGGCGTGGGGCTACAACGCGATAGTTTCGTTCTTGTAAACTTCTTTTACTAGTCCAAGAGCCCAGGCACTTTTAATCATGTGTCTGAGGCCAAAAGGTTTGAGGGTCGTTTCTGAATCAGAATTTTATGCCGAATCTGAAAATCCATTTCTTAATTGCATCAGGTGCTGCGTTTTTAGAGAAAAACAGCGTTTTTTGTTGTTTTCGCACCTTATTTTGGGGAAAAGTATAAAACAACGATTTTACTGCGTGGAGTTATTAAATATCCATTTATACTAGCATGTATGGTATGAAAGTACAGATATTATCTTTTTGAACGCACATACATCAAAATAATACATGTAAGCTGGGTATCCATGGTAACAAGAGCTCTTTTGTGAAAAAAAACAGTTCTTTAATCGGTGCAGTCAGTGATTTCTCATGAAGGATGTATCGTCTATAATGTCACTGTGATACTGATCTTGTAAATTGGTTATAACCTCTGTATAACACTTATAGCAATACTTATTGCGAGTATGTGACTGCTATAGAATATTGACAGTAAAGTTTTCTCCACCCCCTGTCAGATTTTGCTGCCAAGACAAAAAATCTGGTTAAATGTCGTCCCATAGTTCCTGTCCTCAGGTTATGGTTACCTTAGGCAGAAGTGTACATAAAACTGAATCCCAGTTTTATGCAGTATACCATAATTGTAACTTATGAATTTGGTGTACTAAATAAAGCGCCAACAAGGCATGTTCCTTAGACTCTCATGGCCTAATTGTTATAATGTAGGAAAACTTAGACAAACTGTTCTGTTATGTCTCCAAAACAAATTCCAATAAAATTTGTAGTGTCACAAATTAGTCAGAGTCTGACTCATCAGAGGAGAACAGTACTCCGTTTCATCTTCCTCCTCATTAGCCATATCTGTACCCACGTTATCATCAATGTGGAGGCATACATCTTCTGGGACCTGTTGCCCTTCAAACCAGTTAATAACATAGCGACCGTTCTCTAGCAGCCATCCATTTTCTTCTGGAGCCCACTTGTACGATTCTGGGGTAATTGCGTTTTTCCACATTGATGCTACCAGATTTGCACGCTTCAATTTCTCCAAGAGCACAGATTTGCATGGAGGCAAATTACTAGGGTCGGTTCCTTTGATTTTATGCAAAGGCTGAGATTTTTGTTTTGGTGCAAAATGCTGATCAAATAGCATATGTCTGGCTGTATTCACTGATGTTAGGTTGGGCTTCCCATACATGCTACAAACAAAGGCCTCCATGTCTGTTAACAGATCTGATGATATGTGAGCTGAATCTCCCAATTTGGCGAATGCTGCGATGAACCTTTGTTCCTTTTCCATTAAAGCCAAAGGGCGGACTTTACCTTTGCGTACAAAACTAGCTGTGTAGTCACATCCTGTGAAGGCATGGAGTCCTGACAGGGCACCACACAACTCTGCTCCAAGGCTGTGAGCTAACTGGGATACATCTATATATCGCCTGGTGTTGTTAGTACTTACACCAACGTCGAGCCATAGCTGTCCTGCTATGACATGGGCATGCGTAAGCAAAATTATGAGAACATCAGTGTCAGAGGTCCGGATAATGATGTTACCACCTTTGTAGGACTCGCACATATGCTTAACATGCCAGATCAACCGAGTATCTGCCTCCTCGTGGTTGCAGACCAGGCTGGGGACCTCTTGCACGTGAATACTGTCATCCTTTACATCATATTGATAGGCTTTGTCATCCAGTCCTACAAATAGCGTGTAGCCTCGGATCTGCTCAATGTATGATGTTCTCTTCCATTCCTTTACAAGGAAGTGTAGGAGGGCTGTTTTGAAATTCGCGGACTTGAGCGAGGCATTGAAATCCTTTGGGCGCTTCTGGTCAGGACCAGAGATAATGAAGTTGGTATGTGTAGCATCAGATCCACGGATACCATGCTCGATATCTTTGATGGATGGGGTTTTGTATGAATCACATACAAAGTCTACCCTTTTGGCAAATCCCAACAACCGTGTCAGAACAAGTTTGGCAATTTCACCAAATGTGGCTGGTACATTGACTAGAGTTCGTATGAGAAACATTGCATCAATGGCACATGCATCCCGACTCACTGGTTTGCTACTTTTCACTCTTTCTTCCAACTTATGCATCAGTTTTGACTTGTCCGTTTTGTTAACAGACCCATCCACCTGTGCTATGGTCAATGGCACTGGTGTAAGGGGATATCTAAAGACCAAAGCCAAATCCACGTTGTTGCTCGCTGCTAGGTAAAGCAGTCTTCCAAATAAATCACGTGTCCCCTGCAATTCTTTAATCTTTCTGTCCTTAACGGTGAGCTTAACTCGTATAGCATCTGATGAGAAATTCTTCAATTTAGATCGAGAAATCGGTTTCTCAAACCTTGCAGGGTCTTCAAAACATTCTTTGATAAATGTGTTACATCGTTTGTCTCCAATTTCCACACAGTGTAGGAGGTCATTCTTGACATCTACTGATGTTGCTTTTCCAGTGGACAGGCAGTAGAGATTTCCATCTTGAGCTATCTCATCAAAAGGATTGAGTGTCTCGTTAATGCCACTGATGATTTTATTAACATCATTATTGTCACGCACAATACGGTGATGTGTGAGATCCTTTGTTGAGTCATCTTGCTTCCTAAGTCCAGCCATATCGAACAAGTGCCCAAGTATAGCACTTCTCATGGCTTGAATATTTTTCAACAATTCAATCAATCAACAATAATACAATATGATATATATATATATATATATATATATATATATATATATATATATATATATATATATATATATATATATATATATATATATATATATATATACACATGTATCTTAGGGGATCCGTGAGAAATAATGGACAAATGTTCTCATTTTTTGGCACCATACATGCTAGTATAAATGGATATTTAATAACTTCACGAAGTAAAAACATTGTTTTATACTTTTCCCCAAAATAGGGTATAAAAACAACAAAAAACACTGTTTTTCTCCAAAAACGCAGCAGCTGCGGCAATTAAGAAATGGATTTTCAGATTCAGCATAAAATTCTGATTCAGAAACGACCCTCAAACCTTTTGGCCTCAGACACATGATTAAAAGTGCCTGGGCTCTTGGACTATACATTCACCACCTGCAATTTGATCACCAGAACGCTTCTTAGAAACATTCTTCTTACCTTGTCTTTCCGAATTCATCGCTAACACAACAAAATTGGAGAAAATAACGCAAAGCACAGAGTAATTGATAGAAGCCGCGCGATTCAACTGACCACATGATGTAAACATAGAGTGCTGGTGTAAAACGTTATTAGTCCTCACTTCGAAATATTCTTTTTACTTATTCTTTTCATACAGTATTTATGGGTAACAGCTAAATTTGCAAAAGAAAAAAAAAATACAAATTTACAGAATACCTCTCAAAAAACACTTCACAAACAATAGACACGAATCAATTGAACATGTGATGTCGAATGTGAACTGTAAACATTGCATAACCCAACGCCACGCTTAAAACTTTGAGGATGGAATTAAAACATTGAGGATGGAATCGCGGTATAACCAACATTCGTGTGCAAAAAATGGCGTTTTACAAACAGCTTTCCCCTATTCATCAATCGCGTTGCAACCAATTCGCGTTGACAAAACATGCGTTTTAGCAGAAACGACTGTAACTGGTATGTGGGCTGTGACGTGATTCACGAATCAAGATGGTGGCTAGCATTCAGCTTGCTGGAACCTCGCGTTCAGCTGGCTGGAACCTCGGGTTCAGCTGGCTGGATCTCGCGTTCAGCTGGCTGGATTTCGCGAAATTCACGATATTTTACGCCAAATATAAGACTTGGTTACATTAGGTAGTGCTCGCGAAACTAAAAAACGCGAAATGAATTTGTGCAAAATATGAGATCTTACTGTAGTGTATGTGCATCCCTATGGTGACACAGTTGACAAGGTTGACCCGCCCCTCCACTTATCTGCCAGTAATATTTCTATCCCAATCTTAGTCTCATTATAACAGTGTCAACAGATGGTAAGATAGTCCCATAAGTTTATATTGGTGTTTTATAAAGCATACAAATAATGCTGAAAACTCTCGCTACCTATGGCAATCACTTCTCTTCAGGTTTTTTTCCCATTCCTCTCCTTTTCTTTTGATTTCCCTCTTTATCGTTCTAATACTTACATTGCTAACAATATTTATATGCATCTTTTCTTAATCTCTTTTGGCCAGTTTTAGTAGTTTACATCGGTTCATAATGTTTAACAGTGCTGGTATACAAACAAAGGTGAAAAATAAGTCCGTTCAATAGTGGAAATTACCCACCAGGTTGATAATGTTCATCAGGTCTAGGTCCTTCTTGACCCAGGGTAAGTCACCACCCAGAGCAGCACAGTAGCGGTGAGCGTCGCGGTGATTGAGGGCGACGTCTAAAATAATGTACCTGTGGGAGGCGCGCGGCAGGCACACCTCCCATGCCGCCACCTGCCGCACCTGGAGGTGGCTGTGGGTAGTTAAGGGTAGTCTGGTAAGTCGGTTAACTACAGGTACACATGCATCAAATAGTATCTTTACTATTTTGTGTTTAATAATATGGCTCAACAGATGAAGGATTTTGACAACCCTACCATAAAAATACTTTTTGGAGCAAGAATAGCACAGTACATTCAAGTAAATTTGTTCTCTATACAAAATCCTGGAAAACAAATAGCTTAGTGACTAGGAAAGCCAAGATATGGGAAACCATGAAACTAAATACGAACAGCTACTGATGGTACATGATATATGAATCAACCAAACACAACTTAACTTAACTTTACGTATCTTAAATTCATTTTAGTTAAGTTGGGTTAGATTAGGTTTGGTTGGCTCGCACCATACACCATCATAACATTTTTATAATTGTTGTTATTTAATCTGATTATTTTTTATTTGGTGTCTCTCCCTAACATTATTTCACTAACCTTGTCCTTGTGTTTTAATATT
Organism: Homarus americanus; assembly: GCF_018991925.1. Taxonomy (NCBI): domain Eukaryota; kingdom Metazoa; phylum Arthropoda; class Malacostraca; order Decapoda; family Nephropidae; genus Homarus; species Homarus americanus. The sequence continues at coordinate 18,932,782 of NW_024722227.1, read as the reverse complement.
ATCAAAATATAAAATTGGCGTTTCGAAAAAGAAAAAAATCTTTGACTGGTCTGTCACAGTAAATGTGTAAAACAACAACAACAATAACAACAACAAAACCACAAAAACCTGGAGTTACCCTTATTACATAGAAGCTAGTTCTTCATTTGTATGTGACTGCGTTTTTTCTATCACACACAATAGCTGTTACTCAGTTCTGGAACTCTTAAGTAGCATGGTTGATGTAAACACTTGTTCCGGACTTTCTTTATTGTTGAAGCGTCTATATACACAGGTACTTAGTTTGGAAGAAAATGTATTGTGAATTATCTCCAGGGGAATTGTTTTGAGTACACATTTATAGGAACACTTTAAGTTAAGTGTTCACCCCTGAGCGAGTGGTAATATTCTTGCTGTCTCCAAGCGTGAGAACGGGGGAAGCCGTTAAGCGATGTTATCTAGTCAGCGTGACCTCGCTCGACTCCTGATGAAGGTATAGACTCAGCATGTATAACACGAACAACTACTGAGTCATTGTTGAAAAACAGTGTGAATAATTATTTGGGTGTTGTATATTTGTGTGAATATTTATATAATGCTAAAGGTGCTGTTACGCCGCTCGGCCACCTCCAATCAAGTTCTCACGTTTTAAATCCTCGGTGTACCTAACCATGTTACAAGAAAGTGTGCTTCAGCTAAAATTTTGCTTCTTTCACATATTTTGCAATTCTTTCCGGAAAGTTTTCATAGAAACTATTGTGTACCTAGAAGAAATCCTTCTATAACAACTTATCATAACAATCAAGGAACTGATAAATATGATGGCAGGTATAATGAAACCAGGTAGGATTATACCGGAAGATAAATATAAAGGAAGAGAATCCTGTAAGTCAGGAAACTATGTCTCATTAATGTAAGATAGAAGTTTAAGCTTATCAGATACAATATGAAGACTGCTGAAATTTATATTCAGGAAAAATTGTATGGGTACCAGTTCATAAGTAATGGTTTTGACAAATGCAAGATGATAGTGAGTAGGCAAGGTTGTGATTGCATTACTGCTAATTTCTCAATAGTCTGGTGCTATATAATAACCTTCCACTACTAAATGTTTACCTACATCCTGGCATATAAGTATCACACTGGTTTGATTTGGAAAATAGAAATATTGCACATTATTGATATGTGCGTGAAACATTAATCTATGTGGTATTGGCGTGTATTCCTATTGTTGTAGGGCTGTAGATGCATTAGTTTGTATAGCTAATTCACATGTCGCTTCTGCAGCCCGTGTGAAAGTGAAAGCAAAAGCAAAAGCAGGACATACATGCAACTGTAAGTATGTTGACTTACAATGATTTAAGACCTCATGCTTAGTCAAAGCAACTATAGAAAAATCTTCTGATACTACTATTAGTTCAGTTTGTTTGTTCAGAATAAAAAGATCGTCATTCGCTTTCAGATTTTAGTGGAATGTGTATTAGTATTTCCTTATTTGTTAAGGTTGCCTCTAATAAGGGGTATAATATTCCACTTCATGCTCCCGAAAGATAGAAGTTAGATGATATTTAGTTTCAGCAATCTGTAAAGCGCCAATAAGTTGACCAACTGGCAACATCCGTGCATCAACACGACCTAACCCTGCATTCACTAGATCAGCTGCTGTTGGTGTCTATGAAAGTTTGTACAGTGGCTTCAGCTGCATGCATATATTCTGTAAAGCAGAGTAGCCATTCCGGTGTAGATTCTGGCCGTGTGAATCCCTGGACAATGCGTGTTAGTTGATTAGTTTCGTCAACAATAGTGTTACCGCCACAGCAGGATAAACTAGAAGAGAGAGAGAGAGAGAGAGAGAGAGAGAGAGAGAGAGAGAGAGAGAGAGAGAGAGGGAGTGTTGACAACGAACTTTGCTGAGGTGTTAAATGTGAAACAGATAGGCCTTGCCTCGGGCTGACTAGCTTGACTAGTCTATAGCCGTCCAGTGAGCTATCAAGTCAGGGAGCTAATAAGTCCTACATTAGACCCGAAACATGTAAGTTTTTATATGGTTTAACACCCTACTCTACTCAAATATATTATATGTAGTCGTTAATTATCTCATACGTAACATATGTAATTTGTACTCTTCAGGTTTTGACCGAATAAAGAACAATCGAGTCCTACTTGCAAGGGTTTCATTATCCCACAGTCGCTCATTGGGCGGTTACAAATAGCATTCATGTGAGAGGTCAGACTTTGTACTATCCTAGTTCGTTTCTTAACCACTTCTGAAACTGTATTCATTCTGTTCCCTAGTTTAGCTACATCTTCGGCGGTTGCCGTACCAAACAGGGTGTTACTTATTCAACCAACAAAATTAAATAGACCCCGTTTTTGCGCCACTGAGAATGTACATTCTTCCCGATATCTTCAGGAGAAATAGGGAGCTGTTTAAATGTGGACAGCTATTGACCTCAGGTGCACTGGCATGCGCATTAAGTCTTGGAGCTCGTACTTGACAGCTACAACGTCTTGTACTACAAGTACTTTGCCTAGTGGGGCAACTAAAGCTCCGGGTTTGACGACATCTGCTGGGGATGCGGCTGTTGTCAAAGCGCTCCACATCAACAGGAGTAGTGATATCCAAGCCATGTCTGAAAGAGGCGAGGATAAATAACGATTTTTTTTTGCTGATCGTAGTTTTTGACGACGTGTATTGTCTATTGTTATATTTTGTTGAGCAACCGTTGGAGTAGAAGTAGGATGTATTTGATTTACATTAGGAATCCCTACTAAGTCTCGGCTGACTTTTTTCATTCTATCGACATGTTCTATATCTATAACACCGGTCAACACAATTTTTCTGGCACAAGGTTTTTAAACGGATTTTAAGTAAATTTGGGGTGCAGAATCCAAATATGACTTTGGTTTTTGTCTATCACATCAGGTTTTTTAGATATACCCTATTGCACTTTTGCTGGGAAACGTAAACTTTTGGATCAAAATTGACGGTTTAAACATGTATACATAAATTTTTTCAGCATTATAATTTGTATTTTTCTATAACCAAAAATTGTTAATATCAAATTGGAAAGTTAATGCACATATAATATTTAAATGTAACATTGAAGGGTGAAAAAAACCATTAATGTACGGTAGAAATAGTGCAAGTATTAAGATCAAGTTACAGTTACATAAACTTCCTCTTTTTGGCCGATCTCTTATGTACAGCTTCTGGAATGTCTCTCATCAAACTCCAGCAGTAGTCCGCCATCATGTTCGAGTCCCATCGACCTTGGTAACGTTCTTCCATTACTTTAATGTCTTGATGAAAGCGCTCCCCTTGCTCCTCGCTCACTTCTCCCAGATTTTCTGGAAACTCGTCCAAGTGACTGTGTAAGTAGTGAACCTTGATACTCATTCTGCATCCAAGTGCTTGTAAACTCAAGAGCAGCTCTTCCACAATTTCTTGATAGTTGTCCGCTTTCTTGTTCCCTAAGAAGTTCCGCACCACATTAGAGAAAGCATTCCAAGTTCTTGCCTGTGCCTCAGTCATTGTTGCAAGGAAGTGTGGATCTCTGAGTAGTGTTCTTATTTGAGGTCCATCAAAAATCCCTGCCTTTTTCTTCTCGTCGCTAAGACTTGGAAAGGTTGAGCATATATATCTGAAACACTCTCCACTATGATCAAGAGCCTTGACGAATTGCTTCATGATACCAAGTTTTATGTGCAGAGGAGGAAGGACAATGTTTTTCCTGTCAACCAGAGGATCGTTAATGATATTCTTGTCACCAGGCGTCAAACTATGTCTTGGTGGCCAATTCTTTTTCACCCAATGGTCTGCTGTAGTCCTGCTGTCCCAGTAGCACAGAAAACAGGGGTATTTTGTGTACCCTCCTTGCTGGCCCAATAGAAAGTTTACCATTTTCAAGTCCACACAAATTAACCATTCATGAGCATGGTATTGCAACCTCTCTAGAACAGTCTTAATGTTTTCATACTCTTCTTTAATTTGTACAGAATGTCCGTTTGGAATTGAACCATACTTGTTTCCGTTATGAAGAAGAACACATTTCAAGCTCCCTTTAGAACTGTCAATAAAAAGTCTCCAATCCTTACTATCATATGCTGGTAGTCCCATGGAGAGAAGAAGTCCTTCTACATCATTACAAAAAACAAGCTGGTCATATGAATGAAAGTACTTCCGCAGTTGCTCATCTCTGTTGCGATAAAAGGAGACACTCGTGCCAGGTTTTAAGAGTCGTTTCTCTTGAAGCCTGGAAGCTAACAATTCAGCAGACTGTTTTGGCAAATTTAGATCTCTGACCAGATCATTCAATTCTGACTGAGTAAACAATGTTGGCTTTTCACAATCTTCACCAGATGGCTTGAAAGGATCAGTCTCTTCATCTTCATCAGTAGAAACAGGTGAATTCCGGTCTATATCCTCAATCTCTGGTAGCTCAGTAAATTCTGGCACGTTACGTGATGGAGCAAATCTGAGATCAGATTTGGATTCAGCACCTTAAAGTTAGTAAAAAAAACAGTTAAAAGGTTTCATGCCAGAAAAAAAAAATATTTTTTTGTAGACCAGTGTAATCGCTCATAGGAGCGATTTGGGTTTGTGCAGGACAATAAGACCCTTGTCGTTGACGTGATGAGTATAATTCGGTCAAAACCTGTTGAATACAATTCACATATAACAACTGCTGGTACATCAGGACACTGTTTGAATAATACGATCAATATATAGTACATAACTACACTTATTAAAGTTATTTAGAGTTCTCAGGGAATTCAACAGTTCACAATCACACTCACGTTTTGGGGTCTAGTGTTAGACTAACGAGAACAAATATAATGTCCTGCAGGAAGATGTTGGCTGACGAGAATCAAGATGTTGCCTTTACAGTAGAAGGTGATAGACTGTCCCTTAGGCAGTCACACAGCTCCTACCAGCTCCATCTCGCTTAGTAAGCTATTCTGAGTTGTAAACAGTTTCTTCACTTAACATGTGGCCGGCGCGCACAATTGTGCATGGCGATAACAATATCTGTGACATTTGTCGTTGGCTCAACTACTTGGAATTTGCTTCCCTGTTCTTTCGCTCTAATCACGTAAGGACCTGTGAATTTAGGCGAGCGTTTTGATGTGCTTTCCGGAGCTTTTATCATTACTGTGTCACCTATTTCTAGAGTTATAGGCTCAGCTTTTTTATGTTGCTTGCAGATCATTTCAGCACGTGAGGCTGCCAAATGTTTTCATACTTTTCCATTGATGCTTGTAAAAACATTGATTTGCTTCTTGGCATAGTCATCCATATTGTACACAGGTTGTGGGGTTCCTGCGAGTAGATCATATGGTAAGCGTTTATCCGTACCGTAAATTATATAGTATGGCGTTTGCCTATAAAGCTATCAATAGATCCATTGATGGACGCTGCAACTTGTGGAAGCCAGTCCTCCCACGAACTATGCATTGAATTCACCACATGTCGGAGAATCTCAAGAGTTTTTCTATTTTTGCCCTTGACTAACCCCTTTTAAGATGGATGGTAGGCGGTTGTGAAGGTTTGTGTGATGTCATAGTGTTGACATATTGCAGTTAAGATTGATTCTTAAATTCTGCCTCCTTATCTGAGAGTATGAATCTAGGTGTAGAAAAAGGACAGATAAGATGAGTGACAAATGCATGACCCACTGATTCGGCAGACTTGTTCTGCAATGGTGCTAGTACTACATATCTATAGAAGTGGCCAATGCAGACAAGTATGTAACTTGAGCCTTGATGGCTCTTTGGTAGTTGCAATAAACCAATCGCAACTGTATCCCATGGACATTCCTATGTTGGGTATTCTGAGATTGGAGCGGGATCCATCGTTGTTCCCTCGTGTCTTACGCAAGATAAACACTTAGCAATGTGATGCTCTATGTCGGTCCTCATAGTTTTCCAATAATATTTTTGTCAACTTTCTGTTACACATCTGTCTTGCCCTGGATGCCCAGCTTGGGGTGCATCATCAAAGAGGGTGAAGGTGTTTTCATTTAATGATGTAGGAATAACAATTTGTTAGATTGACTCTTGTTGTGTTTTCACTGATCGATATAGTATGTCACGCCGCAGCTCAAACTGTGAGATTGGTAGAGGTAATTTTGGCAAATTTACCTCATCTCCCGATTCTAAGGCATAGATAACCTTGGACCACGGTGGATCCTGTAATTGTTCCGCCCTTAACTGTGACAGGGTGAACGTAGGTAGTGGCGTGACAGGAGCTAGGTGTCTAGATAACGAATCAGCTACCACGTTCGCACGGCCCGGCAAATACTTGAAGTCGGGTGCGAACTCCTGTATGGTCAGATACTAGCGCGCTAAACGCCCTGACAAGTCACGGCCACATGATCTGTGTGGACCGTGATCGGATATCCCAAAATGAGTTCCCGAAAATGCTTGAGAGCCCACACTACAGCAAATGCTTCCATCGTTGAGGGTGCGACTGGCATATGCTTTTACACGCCATTTTCCTCGATGATCAGTTTGCATGAGCACCGCATAGGCCTGGGGCATCAGTGCAGATGGAAATGGTTTTGTGTAGTCCGGAGGCTAATTTGGCATAACCTTTAATGAAAGAACGGTAGTATCCCGATAATCATAGAAAACTACGAAGTTGATCAGTGTTCTTGGGACAAGGCAATTGCTTCACCTCATTTTCCTTGCAATCTACTGTGTGTATACCATTGCCATCCACTACGTGTCTGAGAAATTGGATTTTGGATTTGAGAAACTCACATTTGGAAAGTTTCACTTTCAATCCAGCTATTTGTAGCTTTGTGAAAACTTCTCGTACCTTCTTTAAATGACTTTGTAAGTCTTTTGCTTACTATGATAAGATCATCTAGGTAGGCATAGACTGCGCTACCTATCATTCCAGCAAACAAGGTATTTATCATTGTTTGGAATGTTAGCGGCGCATTTCTTAGGCCAAATGGCATTCTTAAGAATTCGGAATGACCCATTGGTGTAGTGAATGCAGTTATCTCGCAGAACTCCTTGTCATGGTTTTGAGTATCGGTGGTATACGAGTGGATTATATTATATAAAGATAATAATATGTCGTATTTCTTATTTCTTACCGTAGAGTTCGATACCTTCACACTAATTACTTACAGGAGATTATGGCGTATCTACGTAGAAGTTCACTCCACCACTCGACATTCCATGATTTATACTTGATAAATGATGATTTAATGAATTCCATCAATTTCCAACATCCATCTAAGTTATTGGTTATACTTTGTCATAACCAATCAGTCATTACCTTTAGTAATAATAAAATAGGATCACAGACACGGTCAGATAATTGCACTTACATTTATTTGTCAAGCTTCCATACAATGATTTACAATTTGCATGGATATATGAATCACTCACGTTCACGCTGCAATAAAATTAATCTTCTAAAAGAGAATTTTCAACTTGGGGACACATGTAATTACTCTACTGTGGGTATGACTTAACAGAGCCTTAATTCTTCGAGTGATACATTTACTGCCAGCCTGGATTGCTTTTGTTACAACCAGGCTTCATCACAAGAACTTCTTTCCACGGGCCATAACAACAAAAGGTACTCTTGGGTTACCACACATAGTCTCGCGTCATTGACAGTCACTGTAGACGGTTGTCGCAGCAAGGAGAACTGGTAAGCGTGACTTGAATTAACCATTTAGGTGCAATAGACCAGCCTGGATTGCTTTTGTCGCAACCAGGCTTCCACACGTGATATTTCCACGGGGATAACAAACCTAGGTTAACACACTTAGTCTCGTGTCGATCACGGTCACTGTAGACGGGTGTCGTGCAGGAGAACTCTAAGCGTGAATTGATTAACCATTTACTGTAGGTTTGATAGGCCAGCCTGGATTGCTCTTGTTGCAACCAGGCAACCACACGTGATATTTCCACAGGGATAACAACCTAGGTTAACAAGCTTAGTCTCGTGTCGACGACAGTCCACAGGACGGAGTGGCAGTGGAGGACTCTGTGTGGTGTGGTGTCCCGCTCCCTTTCAGGAGGGAGAGGATGGGAACGACTTCTTAACTAACCCATGGCCAAGGGGATACTACTTAAAATGAGGTTTTTGTGTGTGAAGCGATGAATAGTACAACACTGTTTCACTGCCCACCCCCCCTAAAGGCTGGCTAACATACACTAATGGAAAATACATGTCCCAGTTATGCCTCGCCGGGTGTCTTATCTCTAGTAAAACAAACTTTGGAGTTGGTTGCGTGGGTAAGCCTAACGCAACCCATGCCACTCCTCTTGTAAGGGAATTTACCAGTACCTGCTAAGTAAATCTAGGGTACTGAAGACGGCGTTATCTTTTCCTAGATCTAGAGACTGTAGTAAGTCAGTTAGGACAGGCATTGGGAACCTGTCTGGTACAGTTGCCTGGTTGACTCGTCGAAAATCTTAGACTGGTCACCATCCTCCATCTTTCTTGGCAACTAGGAATAAAGGCGAGTTCCATGGTGATGAGGAAGGTTGGATTTCCTGTTGGTTCACCATGTCTTGTACTATCTGTTGGACTACCGCCCTCCTGCTATGGGGTAGCCTATGTGCTGGGATGTAGATTGGGTTAGTGTCCGGCTTGAGTGGAATATGATGGTTTGTCAACGTTGCTTTACCAAGGGGCTCTCCAGGTAATGTTATGATTTCCTTGAACTCGGCTAGTAATTCTAAAAGATCACTTTTGCCTTGAGGATGATCGACTTCTTTCACGTGTGGCGCTATTAAGGCTACTTTATCTACAATATGTGATTTTCCGTTCGATTCCCCCTGTGTTATACGACCTATTGGTCGTAAACAAGGAAATTACCTAAAAAATCACCCCTTTCTTAAGGTTTTGGGTCCCCAAGTTCTATTGAGAACGAGGACATCTGTGAGACAACCTAATTTAATAGTGCTTAAGGTAGTCTCAAGTGACAAACCTTTCACTCGTGAACTTTCACTCAGACACACAACATCTGTTCCTTCACTCATATTTGGCAAACGTACTGTGACTCTAGTTAGTTCCTAGTTATGTAACCGTTGTACACTAGTTAACACAGCGGGCGTTAGAGTCCAGTTCTGGCCGCTTTCACCAGAAATGTCCTTCGAGCAACTAGGTGGAGTTTCAGAGAGTGACTCCATAACTAATTGCTTCTGTGCCAAAGACTCCCTCGCGCCTGTCGAAGAAGTTATTACACGAACACCTGAAGTAAGCAATGGATGTGAAATTTGCATTGCGTGAAATGTTTTACAATCATGCGTGATGGTGTGATTTCGTGGCTGAACGTTTATGTTGTTCTGCTTTAGAGTGGCCAGACCAAGTAACCCGTCCCCTGGCAAAGAAAATGCCATGACTATGTAGAAATCCTCCAGAAACGCTTTACTGGACCTAGAAAAATGGATTGGCAGTGTTATCACCCCCGCTCTGTCTAATTGGATTCCTGACAAAACGGACAGAGGAATGTATGTAGGTCTTTTTGGCCACTTATTTGGAGGATATCGCCACTTGAGTTCATTGAACGACGTTAATGAGATAACATTGACACAGGCCCCCGTATCTATATCTAAGGATGACTGATTGTTACCTATCCTCGCTGGTACAGTCAACACCTCCACTTTGTTTAACGCGGCGATTATTGAGCAGGTGATGGAAGGGCTGTTTTCTTGAACCGTTGACGCTATCCTAGATCGTGTTGCTGGATGCGCTCTTTTTCCCCAAAGACTGTGTAGTTGTCTCCGGTCCATTTGCAACTTCTTGCTTCAGAAGCTGTACATTCCTGAAATCTTCTGTGTTGTGGTATGGAGACTTATACACTACACATCATTTATTCAGAGTAGCTTTACTGTTTGGAGACATTTTATTTCCTGAGTTTTGTCCATTTGGAGTTTTTGGTTTAGCAGGACTATCTAAATTTTTAAAGCCCTGAGAGGATCCTTTTCCTTGATCTTGCCACTGGCTGGCTGGGGTTTTGTCTGTCCTGCAAACCAGCAATTTTATTTGGTATGTCCCTTACGTTTGCAGACTTTGCAAGAAGTAATCTTTTGGGTTTGGTTCCGGTGACGGTTTGTGGTTGTTCCTTAGAGCTTTGACTGGTGCCACTGACAGAGCCCAAGGAGTGTGTTCCGCCGGTTCAGCAATTTCTTCCATGTAGTCTACAAGCTAAGTCACCTTTTTAAATTCTTTCTTTCGGGCTTTCTGGCATAAGGGTTCATTTAATGACAAAATAAACTGGAGGAATTCTGTAGAAATTTTCTTTAGACAAGTTATCATTGTTATTGAACCAATCTGAGGATTCCATGTAAATTGTGAGGTCTATCTTAGTGTGTCAGGCAAAAATCTGGACGTCTTGCTCGTCATGTGCGAGCCCGTCAAGTGTACGCTCCGCCATCTTGAAAATCTAAGTAAGCGGACCTCCTTTGGTACCTGACCCCAAAAAGGGGATGAATTGTTTTCTAAACGTTTGATAATTATAAGTTTCTTCATCAATGGCTGAAGCATAGATAGCTCTAGCTGCGCGACTACCAGTTTTGATGAGGCTTCTGACGTATGAGATGTTATCTACATCGTTAATGACATTATTATTTTTCATTACGTCTTCGAACTTACGCAAAAATGCTAAAGTAGTATAATCTGGATCCTCTGCAGCAAACTTTTGTATCTTAATGTTATTTGGAAGTATCTTTACAGTTTGACAGACCGATGAAGTCTGTTGGTTAGTAGAACCACCTGATGCCATTTTTGTTGTGTTAGTTAAAGCACTAGCGTTATTAACAGGTGAAGGTAATGGGTAAATGTTACCTGACCTTAATTGTCTACTGTATAAATCCTCAAACTGAGAATCTATGAAATTTTCACAGCTAGCTAAAGAGTCGGTAGGTGTTAACTCTATTTGGCTAATTTGTGGTAATTCTTCCTCACTATCAGTTGCCATTAGCTCCTGTGAATTTTTAGATGACTGACTATCAGAGTCTGAGTCACTAACTTCCTGTTTGAAACTAAAAATTTTGGAAGAGGATCCATATATAGGAATATTTATCACTTCACTCACTGCATAAAATTCACTACGTTGCCCACTCACGGAGTAATGCAAAAAATATTTGTAATGAGTTATGAAAATGAAGAGAAAAAATATTAAAATTATTAAAAAGTATAAGACTACTAAAAGTATGTAAAAGTATAGATTATATCTACTTTTTGTAAGTAGAGGACGTACTTTCTAAATGTGTTTATTTAATTTTGCCTTTAAACATTTGTGCAAGTAATTTATATTTTATATTGACTAAATGTGAAGACTTCTTGAAGTTCACTTGTGTTTGTTTAGTTTGTAAAATAATGATTGTTTGTGATCTACTTGAATGCAGAGTCCGTAGAGTTTCGCGCTGGCGATGACGTCCTACTCTGGGAGGGATCACATCACGTCTTACGGCGATTCACCTGGGGGGGGGTGATCCTTCTTGCCGCGATCATCCTGGGGGCTGACCTTCTTCCGGCGCCAGCCTGGGCGCTGACCTTCTTCCGGCGTCAGCCTGGGGGCTGATCCTTCTTGCGGCTATCAGGCTGGGAGTTGACCTGGGCTGACCTGGAATACTCACCGACGAGGCTTGCTTGATTGTTTAAGTAAGAGATTGTTTGCTTGTCTTGAACCACTTTGATAACCTTCCTGAACTCCGGTGATGTAGTGTTAGCTGGCAGTGATCCCAGCCCACACCCGGGTAGGCTTGGCGTGGCGTGGCGTGGCCTTGAGAAGTTAATTGCTAAGTTCGCAAGTCTTTTTATAATGTCTGTGTTACCACTGTGTTTCTGTGTATACGTTTTGCAAGTGTTTCTAGCCACTGTCCACTTACTTTTCTTGTAATTGCTTGTTTGTTGATGATTCACTTAAAGTGCCAATTAATACACGGGAATCGCTTGTTTTGTTTGTTTCTCAGTGTCGCACTGGTTATCGTATTCGTCTCACTGTACTGTAACCAGTATGTGATTTCGTTTTTTTATTACACACAATAGTTGTTACTTAGTTCTGGAACTTTTAAGTGGCAGGGTTGATGTAAACAATTGTTCCGGACTTTCTTTATTGTTGAAGGGTCTATATACACAGGTACTTAGTTTGGGAGAAAATGTATTGTGAATTCTCTCCAGGGGAAGTGTTTTGAGTATACTTTTATAGGAACACTTGAAGTAAAGTGTTCACCCCTGAGCGAGTGGTAATATGCTGGCTTTTTTTCTTTTCTTTTTATTGGGCACCCCCACACATCTCTCCAAGCGTGAGAATGGGAAGTCGTCAATCGATGTTATCTTAGTCAGCGTGACCTCGCTCGACTCCTGATGAAGGTATAGACTCAGCATGTATAACATAAGCAACTACTGAGTCATTGTAGAATAACTTAGTGAATAATTAGGTGTTATATATTTGGGTGAATATTTATAAAATGCTAAAGGTGCTGTTACATGTATGCGGTCGGTCAACTTGGGCTTCGGATTTAAAAATGATATAACCAATGGTTACCTCATAGTCAAAAGACCCATTTTTTTAATAATTAATCAATTGATTTTTTAATCTACAGTAACAGCCTGATGAACATTTACCCTTGTACACCAAACACCAAAACAAAAATTCAAGATCAAATGCACTAACTCGCGAAAAAAAAATGGATTAGGCTAGCAGCCTTGACAAGACACAAATACGGACCACTTTTTGTTGACGAAGGGTATGGTAACGCGCATAATAATACGAATTATTTACATTTGGCTACCACAAGTATATGATTATTGTCTCATGATACAAGAGTCAAAACCTGTTCGAGAATACATTTGATTGCATAAACACATTGAAATTGGTCGGCAGGCTGAAAAAAAATATCTGTACAGTACACAACTCGGGCAAGCAGCGTAGAACCAAAGGACAATAAAAGGTTTGTTGTTTAGATGTACTGTACACTGCCTGTTGACTCGCTGGCTAGAAGCAACCATTGGATCAGAGTCGGTGTTTGTTTCATGGCACGAGCACGACTGGGAGAGTGGCTTATTTGACATTTGCATTAAATAAATTGGTTCAGAATGGACAATTTTCTTGTCTCTAGAGAGACGTCTGGATAAATAAGTCTGCCAGTGGATGTTGTGGTGGGATAATCTCACCAGGTCACTAGAGGATGACCCTTGAGTCATAATACATGACTTACCCTTGAAGGAGTATATCAGTGTATAGTGTGTCTGTGTGGTTGTGGTAGACAGCGCCCGCCTCCTCCCAGCCACTTGTCAACACTCGCCATACACCAACCCCCAAGTCACCAGCCAAGTTTCCTCTACACTCAGCCAGGGACTGCATCTGTGGAGGAGAACACTTTAAGTAATTTATTATATACCTGGTATAAAGGTAATTAAATACCCGCCAGTCACCCAGCTAACTTATTTACTTATTTCTAATATATTAATATATTTTCCATAGTTCGAGGAAGGCGGTAGTACAGTAAACGTTGTTATAATGGTGTTACTCTGGTTAATTCCCCAGTTAACCAAGTTGGTACACATATAATATAATTGGGCTTTTGGTAACGAAACCCAATTGAACTTTCTTGTTTTATTATAAAAGTATTATGTTTATAATTCCTGAGTGTATATCAACCGTAAGTTCCACTATTTATGAGTGAATGAGAAAGGACTGCGTTTATGTAATATAAACGTGGATCAACGTCTGTTCGATATTAGCTGATGTGAGTGACTGACTAAGAGCGTCGCCCCTGGTGCACGCTTACATAGATGCTGACATATGGGCTTCTCCCTCTTGGGAAAGCTACCGTTCACATGTTCAACTCATGTCTTACTCAAAGGTAGTGGAAAGTTACAGGTGGTAAATTCTGAATATAAATCAGATGTAAGAACCCATTTATATAATACTTCTGTTGATGAGACAGGGGCCATTACATCACTCGGTCACCTACCAGCCGAGCTCCGTGAGGCCTAAATAAGCTCACAGAGTACAGTACATCCTAGACAACCCTAACCATGTTATAAACAAAGGTGTAGACACTAAACTGGGGATTCTACTACTGTAGGGGTTTTATCTACTACAGAGGTCCTATACTTTAGTGTCTTACGGGTTAAAATGTTATGAACAACGTTCATCTTGGATGACACTGACTTATAATAACAGAATAGAAACATGATTGCAAAAATTAACATAATTGTGGGAATTGTGAGACTTGGTATAGCAAATTCCCTCGATAAATAAAATGGCAAATTATTACTCAAATCATCAAATTGTGTTTCTTTCAAGAATGCAATGATTTTTAATTTCTCTGAAACAATTTGAATATCATTTACAGTGAAATTCATGACAGGAAGTGGAATTAAGGCAGACTTGAGTTTTATATTTAAGGCAAAGTGCTGATGAGTAGGCAAGGTCCGTAATGAATCACAAGTGATTTCACAATAATCCGGAGCCTTGTAATGCCCTTTCACAACTAGCTGCTTAACACCATCATGGCATTTTAAAATAACAGTGGTAGTATTTGGAAAGAACAAGTACTGCACATTGTGAAGATGAGCGTGAAACACAGTTTTGACACTAACTGGCCTATAGGTGCATTGCGCAAGTGCTGTGCATACATTGGTTTGTATGACTGCCAATTCACATATTCCCTCTGCAGCAGGAATAAACGCGAGCATGTAGGCTGGATATACGTGTAGGTGTAGATATGACGACTTACACCGTGACAGTACCTTAGGATCCTCTAATGCCAATAAAGAATAATCTTCATCTATCAGGAAAAGTTCTTTTGGGCCTATCCAGAGTATACAGTGTGTCGTTCACAAACCAGGGGAAGGGTTCTAAATGCCATGCATTAAACTGATGTTGCCCTCGCATAGGAATGTGGATGAGAATAGCATTGTGCGTGAGAGTCGACTCCAACAGCGGGAAATAATATTCTACCTCATGGTCATTAAAAATAGGAGTTAAGTTACACTGAAACTTGGCTATCTGTAAAGTGTCAAGAAGCGTCTGCACAGGCACAAGCTTTGCGTCCACACGTCCTATCCCTGCATATACTATGCTATCAATTAGTTCATTTTTACAGGTTACAATCTTCTGAACTGAAATTTCTGCAGCATGAAAATATTCCGTGAAATAAAGGAGTCATTCTAACGTCGGGATTGACTTCTGTAACCTACTAACAATCCTCGATACTTTGTTTGACTCCGATACTATCGCATTAACCTTTGATTCTAAAGCAGTAATCGCATGAAAGGTTTGAGAAATAACACGATTCTGCTGAGATACAGCTTGAACGACAATGTTCATTCGGTCCCCCAATTTAGGTACATCATCGGCTGTTGCCGTGCCAAACAAAGTGCTTTGGATAAGACCCACAAAATTAAATACACCCCTTTTTGTCGTGTCTGAGAATGCACTTCTTTAGCAAGATCCTTTTCAGACGCTGGTAATCTCTGTCCAACATCGACGAGAAGCTTGCGAAGGTTCTGGAGACGAAAGTGTAGAAGGTCAATAGTTTGTGAAACTATTGTCGATTCATTAGTAGCTGCACTGAGATCATGAAGTATGTCCAATGCTGATTGTAGTTGGGCGTCGACGTTTTCCATCTGACGCGGAATCTGGAAAAGGTCCATGTAACTCATACTTGATGTTAACCACGTCCTCAACTATGAGAACGCGTCCAAGAGGTGCAACAAGCGCACCAGGCTTGAGGACTGATGTGGACATGTCTGTCAACACAACGGTGCCACAACACAGTAGAAGCAACACAGTGATGTTCCAAGCCATTCTGTAAGAGATTACACACGGTTTAATATCTACTTGCAGAACGAAGTTTCGTACAATAGTCAGTGGGCACACTATGCTTCTGTACAGTCTGTAAAGAGGTGTCCATCACATCATCATGGGTCTTCTTAAGACGATCCGCATGCACGACATCTGCAATCTGTGCGTTAGGCTTCCAAATTTTAAATTTGTTGCTTGTTTCTTTGGCAATAATGCGGAATGGACCCGAAAATTTAGCCAAAAGCTTGGAGTTCCTTTCAGGTTCTCTTACCATAACAGCGTCCCCTACGTTTAACACGACAGGTTTAGCATGTTTATGTTACTTGATGAACATTTCGGCGCGTGACGCCGCTAAATGTGATCGTACTTGGGTAAGAATATCCGTTAAGACACGAATTTGTTTTGCCGCGAAATCATCCATATTATAAACAGGGTTCGGCGCATCTGTAAGTATGTCGTAAGGTAAACGTTTATCCGTACCATAGACAATGTAGTAGTAGGGTGTGTCATACGGAGGCGAATTTTTTTTTTTTGAGTTTGAAAAATCGGCCCATGGTATTAATGATGTAGTTCTATGTGCAGAATCATGTGATATCTTCAGATTTGAAAAGTTTTCATTTTTTGCTAGGTAAATTTTAACTTGAAATCTTATGAAAATTCAGCATTCCCACCCTTTTACCAACACCACTAAATAGCTTATTTAAAGTAAAGTAAATGCATCAGGTTAATTTATTAGGATGAAAATGATCCAGAATAGTGAAATGAATGATCTTGACACATTTATTAAATTTAATATTCCTTTAGAAAACAAAATCATCAAATACAAAAACCGGTTTTACTACTACGACCCGGTGTTGCTGCACACCATAGAGAACATGTCTTTCTTGCTTCTGTTTATACTCATCACCTCCCTGCTGACCACCTGAGCTCGGATGTAGCCTTCCCTCCTCTCCTGGCTGTACACGTGACTGCTGGCCTCGCTCACTTACTGTACACAACGCTCTATACTCTGGGTTGTCAGGGCCAGGCAGGGACATGCATGGGGTTGTCCAGGAAGCTCTGACTTGAACATTGGTGAGGCTGCAGGTAAGAGGGGCTCACTGCCAGCCTGGATGTTATCCAGATATGAGATCAGTGAGGGTCTTGGCACCTAGATTGACTTCAGGAGTCTTCCTGACCCTGAAGGAATCGTCACCAACTGATTCGTCATGCCCAGATCCTCTCATAAGTCTCATATCCAAGATCTTTTGACTGCCACTCTTCTCTCCTCCTCATCCTTACTGCAGAGCATTGTCTGCAGAACTGCCTCGGGATGAGCATACCAGGAAGATCTCCTCACAGTCTGCTCCACAATCTGAACAACCTTCCTTGGCTGACTCCTCAGGAGCTCAAGCTGGAAAGAACATGCCTCGGACCTTCGGAGAACGATGACTTGACCTTGGTGTTGAACCAATTTGGCAAGTAGACACTCACGATGAATTGGACAATAAGTCTCAGGTTGTAGAAGCTGGTTCCCTTTCAGTTTATGATGAGCGACCCAAATTCTGCAGAACCTGAGAGCCGTTGTGAGCCACCTAGAGTGTGAGACTGGACCTATCTGCAGGTAAGCAAGTCTATCAGGCATGACCCCAGTTTTGATGGCACTGCAAATCATGTAACCATAGTACTGGTCAGTACTCAGGTCGTCAATGACAGTATGTGCAAGCTCAACGATTGGAGGGCCAACTGTGATTTTTCAAAGCTCGGATTTATTTCTAACTCAGTGGCAGAGTCCAGCATCTTGCCAAGAGGACCAGACCATCTGTTGTTTGAAAGAGTCTTGCCATCCAGCTCCTGGATCAGATGTCTGAGTGGCAACTTCGTTGGTGTGGAGGTCACAAACAATCCAGACCAGCTTCCTCCCCAATCTTCTGCTCTATCCACTGTATGCCCCCCTTGCCACCCTGTGTTCGTGTTGGTGCTGTCCCTCAATGGCCTGCAGGGTCTGGTCTACGTTTCTCTCTCTGAGCCAGTTCACAATGTTATCTGCCACTATCTCAGCTGGTTTCCTGATGTCATCTTTCTCTGGAGTGAAATGCCACAAATATTCCCTCCTGGTTCACTGCAGCAGGAGTAGTGTTCCTCCTTCCACCATGGCAGGGAACAACTTGTCAGAATCTCCAACTTTCATGAACACTTTAGTGTCATCCCTTCCCATCAAAGAACAAACAATTGATTCCATTTTCTCTTATCCCTTATCAAACTCCTCTTCTAGGTTACTGACAAGTTTCTCCTGAGCTCTCCTTGCTTTGTTATGATCTATCACCAGGTGAACATCATCGTGGTGTTATCAAACCACCGTCAATCCAGGCAGCTGTTGCTATCTCTGCAGTTTCTCTGAGACCAGTGTGGTGTCGCATGCTGGCCAGAGCTATGCTCGAGATATCTTTCCTATTTCGAATCTTATGCCTGGAAGGTTTGGGATCATTATTTTCTGGGTTAGGGACAAAGTCACCATTCTCCTGGTCAGCACTCGGATCAGCCATGGGGAAGTCATTAAACTCTGAATCAGCTTGACAATCATCGGGCCTCTCAAGTCTTTTCCTCGGCAATCCTCTGTGGCAGCCTTGTCTCTTGGACTCCGGAATATCTTGGCTAGAAATCATGAGAGCCCCTATACTGCCAGTCTTCTCTCTTTGACAAATGCCAGTTCGATCACAGGAATCTTCAGTTCACGCTACCAAATACAGGAGATGGGCCTCGGATTTACAGTCACGATCGCATCCAAACTCAGGACAGAGAACAATTGGGCACTTGGTTATTATGTCAAATCTGGTCCAGTTGCTTGGCAGCTGTCCTTAACTGCAAGTTTTCTCCCAAGAGATATCTCTTGCCTTTTCCCAACTTGGCTAGCAGTCTCTCACTAATCTTCTTCTGACTTGTTATGACTGGAGGCTTGAACTGAGCGTTAGCCAGAGTGTACTGTGCCAAGACAGCTTTGGTCATATCACTGGCAATGTCTTTGTTTGTGTAAGTTCTTTGGTTCTTTCACTAATTTGCCTGATTAAAACCGTATCTCAAAGCATCTCTCAATGGTAGGCAACTCGACTCAGGAGCTCTCCCAGACCCAAGATAGTGACTGAGATGGCTGGATTTTGGTTCCTCGTCCTGACACAAGCAGCCATCATAAATATTATCAACTTATAAATGCATCAGAATCTGAAACAGAAAAAAAATATTGTTAGTTGGGGTTAAAGAATGAAGTCGAAAGCAATGTTCACTATTTAATTGTAATGCACTAATGCAGCTAACGTTAGATTTTCGATAAATTTCACGCTAAAATTTACCTAGCAAAAGGTTGCAAAATATTAAAACTGAAATTATTTTCTGTTTATATACACTAAAATCTACCAAAAAAGTGATGGGCCATTAGTTTTAGCTGATCTTCCCTCCTATGACACACCCTAATGTAGTAGGGTGATTTGCCCGTAGAGCAATTAATCGACACATTGATAGACGCTGCAACCTGCGGTAACCAATCTTCCCATGTGTATTGCAAATCACTCACAATCGGGCGCATTATCTCCAGGATCTTGCGATTGGTTCTCTCAACAAGGCCATTAGCCTGTGGATGATAAGCTGTCACAAAACTTTGCTTAATTCCATATTGCGCACATATTTGCGCTACTAGCTGATTCTTGAACTCTGTCCCATTGTCAGAGAGCAGAACTTTAGGCGTAGTATATGGACATATAAGATTCATCACAAATGCATAGGCCACAGAATCGGCCGTTTTATGTTTTAGTGGGACCAAGACCACGAATCTAGAAAAATGATCGACACACACTAAGACGTACGCTGATCCCTGATGACTCCCCGGGAGTTGTAACAAGTCAATAGCGACTGTGTCAAACGGCCGGTCTGGTGTAGGATATTGTAGAATCGGGGCTGGTGATCCTGTAGAACCTTTATGTTGAGCACATGCCAAACATTTAGCAATGTGTAATTCTATGTCTTTCTTCATTGTGTTCCAGAAATACTTCTTTCTTAATTCCGCTAAGCATTTGTCACGACCCTGGTGACCTGCCTGTGGGACATCATGGAACAATTTTATAATCGTTTTACATAACCTGCCAGGTGCGACTATTTGAGAAACATTACCCTCTGGCGTCTTTTTCGACCTATGGAGTATGTTATGTCGTAATTCAAACTGACTTAAGGGAAAAATTAATTTGGGGAGTTTAACATCCTCTCCCGATTCAAAAGCAAAAATGACTGCTGACCATAATGGGTCGCGTCGTTGCTCATCTTCCAGTTGCGAAAGAGTGTAGGTTGATACAGGCATTACTGGTGCTATATTTCTTGACAAAGCGTCGGCGACAACATTAGCCCTTCCCGGTAAATAAATAAAATCGGGATCAAGTTCCTGAATTGTCAGGTACCAGCGTGCTAATCTACCTGATTAGTTTCTGCCATGGAACAGCTCAGTTACTGCCGCATCATCCGTAAAAACAGTTATCTTATATCCAAAGATAATGTCTTTAAATTTCTTAAGTGCCCACACAACGGCTAACGTTTCTAAATGCGTTACCGAATAACGTGTTTCAGCATCAATAAGCTTGCGACTTGCAAAAGCTATCACTCTAAACTTTCTATGCGTATCCTCTTGCATGAGCACTGCTCCGATTCCAAGTCCAGAAGCGTCAATACAGAGAGTGAAAGGTTGAATGTAGTCAGGGAAAGTTAGAACAGGGGCATTGGTAAGCGCTATCTTCAATGCCGCAAAACTATTTTCGTGTTCCGCATTCCATATAAACATTGCATCCTTCTTGAGCAACCTTGTTAGGGGTGATGCTAATGTTGCATAGTTCTTGATAAAAGAACGATAATATCCAGATAAGCCAAGAAAACTACTCACATGATCAACTGAGGTAGGACGCTGGAACTGAGATACAGCTTTTACTTTATCATCTACTGTATGTATGCCCTCACCGTCAACTACATGACCAAGGAACTGGATTCTGGATTTTAGAAACTCACATTTTGAGAGTTTAATTTTTAGGCCTGCTGTGGAAAGTTTTTCCAACACTTCACGCAGTTTAATCAGATGGGAATCAACGTCCTTACTGACTACTATTAGATCATCCAAGTAAGCGCAGACTGTGGTACCAATCAATCCGGCAAACAGGGTGTTGATCATTCTTTGAAATATTAGTGAGACCAAATGGCATCCGGAGGAACTCAAAGTGGCCCAGGGGCGTGCTAAACGCCGTGACCTCTCGTGATTTCTCTTCGAGTGGTATCTGCCAATACCCACTAAGCAAATCTAAGTTGCTAAATACTTCATTATCCTTACTTAAGGATTGCAATATGTCACTCAAGACAGGCATAGGGTACCTATCTTGGATCGTTTTTTCATTAACGCGTCTGAAATCTATAACAGGGCGCCATCCACCATCCTTTTTGGGGACGAGAAATAAGGGGCTATTAAAGGGGGACTTAGAATGCTTAATAACATTCTCATCCAACATATCCTGCAAGCTGGTATATAGATAGGATTTGTTCCCTCCTTTAGCGCTATATGAGGAGATATTAAAGCTGTCTGACCTAGCTTTTCCCCTGGCAAGGCTACAATATTTCTATAGTCAGCAAGCAGCTCTAAAAGGCGTGTCTTGCCCTGAGGATGATCGATCACTTTAACATGTGGCGCTATTTGATCATTCCTCTCCTGCCGAGTCTGTTGGGATTGCGTAACAATACTACCAATTGTGAATTTTGTAGGCTGTACTTCGACATTGTTGCGATATACTAGAATATCACACAAATAACATCCTTTTTTTAATATCCGTTGAACGCCTGTTTTATTCAGAATCAGTACGTCTGTCAAACCACCAGGGCGTATCGTGCTCAACGTAGACTCACACGACAACCCTTTTACCTTGCACGTTTCCGGGAGACATACAACATCTGTGCCCGTGTACACGTCGGGTAATTCGACAGTTGCTTTGGTGAATTCCTAATTCTGGTAAGGGAGAGTACTCTTCAAAACTGCAGGTACGATCTTCCAACTATTGCTGCTATAATCACGCTGGGAAAGTGTGGCTGTGAGGTCATGAGGTAGCTCTGACGCATGTTCCGCCTTCCTCTTAATGGGAATGGTGGACAACACTTTCGACCTAGCGGTGAGCATAGGTTCAGAATGACGCATAGTGTTGTAGGAAACACCTTTAAACGTAATAGTATTATTACGTGGATGAACATCTATCATTTTCGTTCTAAGGAGACCAAGTAACCCGTCAGCTGGCAAATTAAACTGCTGAACTACATAAAAGTCCACGTAGAAGTGAGAACCACGTCTTGAGAATCTGAGTGGTAACGTCACCATTCCGTTAATGCTCAACTGAGTACCTGATACTCCTTCAAGCTCAGCGTTACTAGGCCTCCATTTGAAGTCGCGGTGAAAGAATTTACGTTGTAACTCCTGATAGGATGTCAAGGCCAAAACATTAGCGCATGCACCCGTGTCAATATCAAGAGCCAATCTTGCACTATCAACCCTCACCGGCACTGACAACACTTGCACTTTTCTTAGCGTCGCTACTAACGAGGCCGCTATAGAAGTGTTGTGGGGAGAAGCAGGAAACATTGTACCTATCCCTCTCCTTGTTGTGGCGAGCGCTGGTCTTCCCCCGACGTCCTGTCTTGGGAACGCTTCTGTTTACGCTTGTACGCCACTTGTGTTTCACCAAAGTCTATATTCCTAACCTTCATTACTAAGCCGCACTCTTGTGTGCTATGAGATGTCGACTTGTGTAGTGCGCACCACTTGTGTGCCCTCTGGGTAGGTGGAGGTGTCGCCTTAGCTGCCTCCGAGTATGACCTTGTGATCTGCTTGGCACCGGATGTCTCCTTTAATTTTGCACTATTACCCTGGAGCTGGAAACAGTCATCAATTACATGGCCTCTTTTATTACAATGAGCACATCGTAAAGAAGTACCTTGTTTGTATGTCCGGTGTTGAGGTGCAATCGGAGCCACTGGTGTCGTATGAGGAATTTGGGTGGTGTTATCTCTGCCATCTGTGGTTGCATCGTAGTCATTGAGGGCTGTGCCAACAAAGGGCCCGTAGCCGTGGGACAGAGTCTGTTTGCGTAATCAACCATATCTATAGGTGATTCAAACTGTACTGTACCTCCTGTGCCCGGCTGTATAGGGGACGACGAACAACTAACAGGAAACTAATTAATTCTATCAACGTTTCCACATTGGTCGCTGACATTTTACCATCCTGGTCGTACCAATTTGAATTTCGGAAAGTCGCTTCCATATCCTGGCGAACTTCTCCTGCGATGTCGACTGCCACCACCGGTGTCTGGGCGTGAATCACTGACGTACAACGATCCAACGATCTGAAGATCCATTGTAATTGACCCAACTGGGACCTGCCCCCAAATATTCCAATAAGCCTGCGCTTGAATTTCTCATAGCTAGGGTGTGTTAAACCACACAGATCATTTAAATGATTACCGGCATATGATCCCTGGGTAATATGGGAACGCACAAATGCTTTTTTCTCTTCATCACTTGTAATTTTACCGGTGCGCATGGTGTCTTCACATGCACGAATAAAATGCTCTACCCGATAATCATCTTGGCCCGTAAAATTACGAACGTAGTCGCCACGTGGCATTATATGAACTACATTATCAGATTTAGGTGACGTGGTAGCAGTATTGGGGTGAGTGTTAGGGGAAGTCATTATAGCGTTAGAAATTAGTAAGTTAGTACTTTTACTCCTAACCGAAGGCTGAGTTAATGAGGGTGTTACTGATGAAACAACTGACACACTGTCACCTGGAATAGGGTTAGAAACTACCTGTGGAATCCTAGGCGAGGTACTATATTGATTTCCAGACCGTAAAATACGACGGTTTAAGTCGCCATATGATTCCTCAATTAATTGCTCACTACTTCCTACCGAATCGTCTAACTGTGTTTCTGACTCAAGTTCAAAATCAACCTTTGCAGTAGATACGTAACTTGGATCCTCTACGAGGAAGTTATCAGCAAATAGTTGTGTTAAGTGAACAAGCTCATCATACTGAGACATTAGTAGCTTTGAAAATTATCCAAGAAGTTCCATTTGAGCCAGATAATAATTAACGGTAAAATCAAAATACTTGCCTCTCATTTACAAGAAATGACAAAAACTGTAGTTAAAATAATTAAACTATCAATAAGTGAACAGACACGAAATAACCACTGTAAATTATATAACGTCAGTACACATGAATATAAGTAAGACACTTATATCAATGACATACTCCTATCCGATGAGCCTATCGTTGTAAAGTTATGTCTCGAACGTGTTAATGTGTGTATGAACTATGTATATTTTTTAAATACCTAACACAGGGGTTACTGCGTCTGTATAGAAAACGCGATCCTCCCAGCTAGCTGGCGTCCCTGGCAACGAGTATGACGAAGGATGATGCGCTGCAATCACTTGTCGTCGGGCGAGTCCACTTCTCTATAGGGGAATACCTCCACTGTATGACAGATGTTTGCTGAGAAGAGGGATATGAGTCTTCTTGCTTCTGCTGAGTCGCTGTCGCTTCTGCCGTGTGCCAAACCTCTGCAGTGTCGTATATATGGAGAACTGTCTGATGACACCGGATATACTGCAATCCACGCTCGTGTAGCACACAACTGTCCAGCTACTTATGAAATGTCACTTGTTAGTAAAGTTTATGAAACCATCTGCAACACTGTAGACACTATGCTGACTTGGGGCTTCCTTACTTGTTACTAAGAGGGATTTTCACCAAACAGGTTGTATGATATAATAATAATTCTGCACCTCTTGTGGGTGTCAGAGATGAGGAGCACTCTCTAATTATCGTCTCGATACGGGAAACAGTTTTAGCACTTGGATTATGTAACACGTCACTGTTTTTTGTTTCTTTGTTTTCCCAAAACACTGACATCTTGGTATGGATACCGTAAGGAGATTTCCGTTGACCACCGTTGCTGCCACCTTATATGTTACTCTGGTTAATTCCCCAGTTAACCAGGTTGGTACACATATAATATAATTGGGCTTTTGGTATCGAAACCCAATTGAAGTTTCTTGTTTTATTATAAAAGTATTATGTTTATAATTCCTGAGTGTATATCAACCGTAAGTTCCACTATTTATGAGTGAATGAGAAAGGACGGCGTTTATGTAATATAAACGTGGATCAACGTCCGTTCGATATTAGTTGATGTGAGTGACTGACTAAGAGCGTCGCCCCTGGTGCGTGCTTACATAGATGCTGACATATGGGCTTCTCCCTCTTGGGAAAGCTACCGTTCACGTGTTCAACTCATGTCTTACTCATAGGTAGTGGAAAGTTACAGGGGGTGAAATCTGAATATAAATCAGATGTAAGAACCCATTTATATAATACTTCTGTTGATGAGACAGGGGCCATTACAATGGAACAAGGCATAGAGGAACTTTACTTAGGCTTAAGAAGTCTGACAGTAGTAACCGTCATGGTGATGAAAACAACAGATAATCATAAATTAAAATTAATTGGCGGAGAAGAGAGGCAGCCGCACCACCACCAGCAGAGGGAAGGAAGAAGTGTTCACATTATCTTCATCCGGAAGTCACATTGTGAAAGGGACTTTGTATTCCTTAATTTCTATTCAACATTCACTGACCCTTCATCTCTCTCTCTCTCTCTCTCTCTCTCTAGGTGGGGCCCTGACCTCCTCTGGTCTGCACTATTTGTAGGAGCTCGTCATCCAATGTACAGTACATACTCCTCCTCGGCCTCCTGAGAAACAGGGCAGGTAAGGATTTCATGTGAATCTCTAGCAAGCGCATCACTCCACCGCCCTGAAGTACGGGTCATGTAGAGACTCACTTAATATTTCTGAGTAACAATACATAAAACCTCTTAAGGACCAATTTAGGTAGTCTCTCACCTCAGCTTCTTGTAGCTTCCTAGGGAACACTGTCGGGGTAGTAAACGTTCCCCCGAAGGACGTTATGAGCGAGTCGCCGAAATAAGCTTTCGGCATCCCTAGTGTTAAGTTCATGGGCTGTTGAGAGAAAAAAAATGTCAGGATATTGAACTCTAAGTTTTAACCTTTTTATTTCATTAGCTCTTTCGGGTGTCTTTATCATTTAGTATATAGAAGATGGAAATATTTCTAGGTGAAGGTTGGGTGTAGTTGGGTGTACCCCACTCAGCTATGTGTGCGAGGAAGATATAAGAACTAACACCAGAATGCAGGAATGGTTGATGAGAAACATGAAAAACGTAAATAATATATTTTATAGTCGTGGGGGAAGAAGAAATGGACACCAGTATAAGAAACTAGAGTGACAGAGAGTTAGAAGTAATAGAGAGTTAGGGATTTTGACTTGACTTGGCATATTAAGAATTCACCTCTTCAGTCAGGGGGAAGGGAGGTCCTTCATCGTCTGGAGTGATGGTAACCCCATCGACCACTACGGCCGGGGAGGGTCCCAACACCACACACAGGTGACGCCACTGCCAGGGACTCAATGGCTCCTCCGGGATCAGGAAGGTGTTGCCCTGCATCACCCCGTACCTCCCTCCCCTTACTGTTGATTAAGTAAGATTTGTGTTACCTATTAGTGTTTAATCAGAAGGATTTTTTTTATTAAGAAACATCAGTGTAATTATAATCATAGAGGCACACTAGTCTCCACTTGGTGAAGGTGTGCCTTAAGTGTATATGAAGAGAAATTACTAAAGATTACTTTATACACAACATGCCACGGTTAAAATATATTTTTTATGGTATTTTATCACGTTATTTGGAAATAA
Source organism: Homarus americanus (assembly GCF_018991925.1). Classification (NCBI taxonomy): domain Eukaryota; kingdom Metazoa; phylum Arthropoda; class Malacostraca; order Decapoda; family Nephropidae; genus Homarus; species Homarus americanus. The sequence goes on along the minus strand of NW_024722227.1, from coordinate 18,906,177 downwards.
GGTCTTCATTTGTGTTGATGTCGAGAATGTTTTATTATTTGTCCAAAATTTGTCTATTTTGATCTGTTGAATTGTGTTTCTTGCTCGGGAAAAGTATCCGAGTATGCTGATATCCCTAATGTATCTTTATTGCTAAAGTGAGAGTAAGTCCACAGGGGCAGTGACGATACAGCACCGTAAATATTAATCCTCCTGTATATAAGGAGGGAGTTTGGCCGGTACTGCAATTCACCACCTTCACTTGTCAAGCTAGGTACGGTGTCGCTATTCTGCAGCCTTACCCCATAACAGCTTAAGTAATAATCTAGTCCAATAATTTCAATATCAGATACAATAATGTAGAACAGTACACATCAACCTACACTGAAAACTGAATCTGAGAGGTGTAAAATCACTTATTATCACATTTGTCCTTACCGAAAACACCTGTCTGTGTGCCCAAGGTCATGACCATACCAGGGGATGAATAGACTATGTTGAGTTGGAGGTGGTAGCAAAAGGTGAGATGTGTGGTGGAGTTGGGTAGATCTAGCTCCATCTGAAGCCAGGTGTACCTCACCCAGGGCGGCGACTCCGTATGTAGCCCCAACACAGTGAGGATGTTGTCCCTCTCACCCGCAGCAGAGGTCACAAGTTGGCCCAGCAGAGTCGCCAACAACAACCACACCATCACCTTCTCCCGCTGCTCCTTCATGATCACAGATAACTCCTCAGGTCTGACAAGGATGAATAAAAGAATGGAAGTAGAGTTGTGGGTCTTATGTTGATGCCTCTCAAACTGTGAAGGAGGAAATGGGCAGATAGCTGGTGACGTGGAGGAGCTGTATACGTGTAAATGTATGTGAAAAGAATAACAAAAACCCTGTAATTTGTTATCGGGTTAATGTATTCTTAGATTTTGGGGTGACTCCTTCAACACAAGAGGTCTTTATCATCTTTACACACACTACTACTACTTACTACTTTGCTGTCACTCGGAATTGAGTATGATGATCATCCGGCTATGATACAATGATATGAGTTATTAAGGATGTCACCGAGGTTAGTGAGTTCTGAGGTGACTGTAACATAGATGGGTCACACTTCCATGTATATACACTGCATTTTCATCTTTATCTACACGGCTTACTTCACACTACCCAAACCACTAGTTACCAGCATTCAACTAGCAGGCACACGAGTCATGAGATGGCTCCTGATTGGTGGAAAACCATTGCCGGCTGTTGGAGGCGCCATCTATGACAGGTGACATCTACCCTAACCCTGGGTATTCAAGACAGTCCTACTCTCACCATTTCGGCGACTTGTTCTTCCTACCTACTCTGTCGTGAAGTTGAGCGACTGAGAACCTACACTCTGCCGATGCACAGCGGGATCTTCTGGCCGGCTATTTGTAACGTGTATTAGTACAGCTGAGTAAATTATTTTTCACCAGTGTATATGTGTTTTGTGTTAATTCTGTTTTAAAAATATTATATAAAAATCACTTGTAAACTTTTCACGTCCTACTATTTACACTGTGTTGGGTGTTGTCATGTCAACCAGTAGTGTGATGTTAAATATTCAATTAAGCAAAGTAATGAACTAATAACTAAACCTATAGTGAAATTTAATAGCTAGAAAATTTCAAAATACAAACAGATTGTCATTTGTTACGTAATTAGGCATAAGTATTATAAGGTATTACAATTGTATAATTTCCTTCAAAAAAGCCCTTAGACACACACAGGTAAATAAATCATTTAAATTTTGAGACTAAAATAAAAGTTTAAGTAAAGGAAAATAATTGCTCAGTTTCCGTAACATATGGGTTGCCTGTCCTAGGAGCTAATTGTTCACTTACTGTTTGTATTGAGTTTCACTTTGTTTCATATTAATTACTTCGGTATTACTGTTTCAACTCCGAAATAAAACTTGATGTTACATGACAAAAGTACAGGACCGTATTTAGTGAGGATTATGTAATATTTCTGGCTGTGTTGGTAGTCCAAGTTATATTTATCTGCCAACACTTTTCTGATTGTTTACAGTGTATTAACTTCATTTGGTTGTTTACATACTGTAGTGTTAGGCCGCCTGTAAATGCACTTGGATTCGGTGATAGTGAGTCACTTAAGTTGATAAATCACTACTGCAGTTGTAATGTGTTGGGCAATAGTGTTAATATTTATAAGAGGGTAATACTTGTAACATTAATAAGATCCAAGTAAACTAATTCGGATGTGGTTGTAGCCACGAATGTTTACGTTGCGTAAGAGCCGCTTCTTCCGCCTTAGTTTGTCAAAACTGTCAATAACGGGGGTGGACTCCTTATCTGTAGGCTCTGACGTGGAGTCAGTTAGCTCTTAATAAGAATTTTAGTGTAATTTTGATTAACATTAATTCATAATACCATCTAATGCTTAAATTGGACCTTAGTCACAATGGTAAGGGATACGGAATGCTTGAACCAGTGAAATTGTTTCGCCAAACAGCAAAAGCTTGGCTTTATTGACACATCCCTTTTATAATAAGCGAGTCATCGTTTTACCAAACGTAGATGGCGGCTGAAATCTGTGGGTAATAACGTTCACTTTGAGTTTTGAGCAGGACGTTTCTGAGTAGACTTGTAACTTTCGTTACACTTCTCTTCCTCCAAGCGGTATTATTTTGGTAAGAAATTTTTACTGAGCGCCTATTTACAAAGATTTCCCTTGAATTCCTAATCGGTATTCTTACCCCGTAAGCGAAAAAATTTCACAGGGTCTACAATCCTATCTTTTACCATTGGTGTACTTTATATAAAATGCTAGAATGATTGATGACCAGCCTCTACTTGGTAGTTAAAATATGCAAGCGGTTTGAAAGGGAATTCCTCTTTTTCCGAAACGACTAAGATTTTTTTTTAAGTTTTGAAAGTGCTTGATCAATAATTATGTCTAGATTCGATATTGCCGATTTCATAGCTAATCCTACTATTGACAAACTCGAAGGTGCAGACCTGAGGAAAGCATAGTGAAAAACTATAGCTGATTACAAGTGATCGTGGGCCTTTCGTGCCCGGTTCACCGTCCGGCTGACAGCTTACAGCGACATCGTTTTCCAGCGCAAATAAAATGGTTAATTAATGCCTTCCTAAAAAACCATCGACATGGGACCAGGTTTGTTCCACTCTACGAGTTTTTTGCAAATTTTCCATCAAGCTTGATGAAAAACGATTGTGCCGTTTCGGCTGGACAGACAGACAGACAGCCATTCCTGTAGTATATTAGACAAGTGATCTTGGGCCCTTCGTGCCCGGTGGCGAGTCCGGTGGTACAGTTTACCTAGGCGTGAAAGTTTGAACGCTCATGCTTGGCTAGTGCGCAACCGCCGTCCGGCTGACAGCGTACAGCGACATCGTTTTCCAGATGGTCATGGTTGTTATAACCATGGCCGAGGTTGTTATAAGCATGGTCGTGGGTGTTATAATCATAGTCGTGGTTGTTATAATCATGGTCGTGGGTGTTATAATCATGGTCGTGGTTCTTATAATCATGGTCGTGGTTGTCATAATCATGGTCGTGGTTGCTATAATCATGGTCGTGGTTATTATAATCATAGTCGTGATTGTTATAATCATAGTCGTGGTTGTTATAATCATAGTCGTGGTAGTTATAATCATGGTCGTGGTTGTTATAATCATGGTCGTGGTTGTTATAATCATGGTCGTTGTTAACGCTCATAGGAGCGTTATTGGTTTGTTGCTGGAGAAATAAACCCTCAATGTTGACTCGTACCATATAATTCGGTCAAAACCTGTTAAAGAACATTTCTCATATAACAAATGCTGTTATCTCAGGACACATATTATGAAATACAATCAATATACAGTACATAGCCTGTTAACATCTTAAATATAACTCGCATGTTATAACTATTGATACAGAAGACAATTGGTAAAATATGATCAAATTGCAGTACACAAATATACTTATTAAAGTTATTTAGAGTTTCTTAGCAGATTCTAATACTTCACGATCACTCACGTTTTAGGGTCTAGTGGTCTGAACCAACGTGTTGTCTGTCCTGTAGAAATCACTAGACTACACTCGAGGGCAATCTCAGCCGGAGGCGAGGGCCATATGTTTTCGTATTGAAACACCTCAGAAGATTGGTCAGCAAATTCGTTGTCAACACTATATCTCTTATCTCATCCACTCTCTCTCTCTCTCTCTCGCCTAGTTTATCTTATTATGGTTATCCCTCTCTTTCTCTCTCTTCTAGCTTATCTTACTGTGGCGGTAACAGTCGTGGTTGTTATAATCATAGTCGTGATTGTTATAATCATAGTCGTGGTTGTTATATTCATAGTTGTGGTTGTTATAATCATAATCGTGGTTGTTATAATCATGGTCGTCGTTGTTATAATCATGGTCCTGGTTGTTATGGTCGTGGTTGTTATAATCATAGTCGTGGTTGTTATAATCATGGTCGTCGTTGTTATAATCATGGTCCTGGTTGTTATGGTCGTGGTTGTTATAATCATAGTCGTGGATGTTATAATCATGGTCGTGGGTGATATAATCATGGTCGTGGTTGTTATACTCATGGTCGTGGTTGTTATAATCATGGTCGTGGTTGTTATAATCATGGTCGTGGTTATATAATCATGGTCGTGGTTGTTATAATCATGGTCGTGGTTGTTATAATCATGGTCGTGGTTTGTAACTAATCATAGTCGTGATTGTTATAATCATAGTCGTGGTGGTTATAATCATAGTCGTGATTGTTATAATCATAGTCGGGGTTATTATATTCATAGTCGTGGTTGTTATAATCATAATCGTGGTTGTTATAATCATATTCGTGGTTGGAATATTCATGAACGTGGTTGTTATAATCATAGCCGTGGTTGGTACAATCATGGTCGTCGTTTTTATAATCATGGTCCTGGTTGTTATGGTCGTGGTTGTTATAATCATAGTCATGGTTGTTATAATCATGGTCGTGGGTGATATAATCATGGTCGTGGTTGTTATACTCATGGTCGTGGTTGTTATTATCATGGTCGGGGTTGTTATAATCATGGTCGAAATTGTTATAATCATGGTCATGGTTATGATCATAGCCGTGGTTGTTATAATCATGGTCGTGGTTGTTATAATCATGGTCGTGGTTGTTATAATCATGGTCGTGGTTGTTATAATCATGGCCGTGGTTGTTATAATCAGGGTCCTTGTTGTTATAATCATGGTCGTAATTGTTATAATCATGGTCATGGTTGTTGTAATCATAGTCGTGATTGTTTTAATCATAGCCGTGGTTGTTATAATCATGGTCGTGGTTGCTATAATCATGGTCGTGGTTGTTATAATCATGGTCCTTGTTGTTATGGTCGTGGTTGTTATAATCATATTCGCGGGTTTTATAATCATGGTCGTGGGTGATATGGTCGTTGTTGTTATACACATGGTCATGGTTGTTATAATCATGGTCGTGGTTGTTATAATCTTGATCGTGGTTGTTATAATCATGTTCGTGGTTGTTATAATCATAGTCGTGGTTGTTATATTTATGGTCGTGGTTGTTACAATCATAGTCTTGGTTGTTGCAATTATGGTCATGTTTGTTACAATCATGGTTGTGGTTGTTACAATCAGGGTCGTGGTTGTTATAATCAGGGTCGTGGCTGTTACAATCATGGTTGTGGTTGTTACAATCATGGTCGTGGTTGTTGCAATCATGTTCTTGGTTGTTACAATCATGGTCGTGGTTGTTATAATCTTGGTCGTGGTTCATGGTCGTGGGTGTTATAATCATGGTCGTGGTTCATGGTCGTGGTTGTTATAATCATAGTCGTGGTTTTTATAATCATAGTCGTGGTTTTTATAATCATAGTCGTGGTTGTTATAATCTGAGTGGTAGTTGTTATAATCTCGTGGTAGTGGTTGTTATAATCGAGAATCGTGTTTGTTATAATCATGGTCGTAGTTTATTTATAATCATGGTCGTGGTTATTTATATTCATGGTCATGGTTGATATAATCATGGACGTGGTTAATAATCATGGTCGGTCGTTACAATCATGGTCGTGGTGGCGTAATTATGGTTGGTTGTTAATCATGGGTGGTTGTTACTATCAGGTCGTGGTTGTTATAATCAGGGTCGTGGCTGTTACAATCATGGTTGTTAACCATGGTCGTGGTTGTTATAATCATGTTCGTGGTTGTTATAATCATGGTCGTGGTTGTTAAATCATAATCGTGGTTGTTATAATCATATTCGTGGTTGGAATATTCATGAACGTGGTTGTTATAATCAGAGCCGTGGTTGATATAATCGCGGTCGTCGTTGTTATAATCATGGTCCTGGTTGGTATGGTCGTGGTTGTTATAATCATAGTCGTGGATGTTATAATCATGGTCGTGGGTGATATAATCATGGTCGTGGTTATTATACTCATGGTCGTGGTTGTTATAATCATGGTCGTGGTTGTTATAATCATGGTCGTGGTTGTTATAATCATGGTCATGGTTATGATCATAGCCGTGGTTGTTATAATCATGGACGAGGTTGTTAGAATCATGGTCGTGGTTGTTATAATCACGGTCGTGGTTGTTATAATCAGCGTCCTGTTGTTATAATCGGTCGTAATTGTTATAATCATAGCCGTGGTTGTTATAATCATAGTCGTGGTTGGTATATTCATGGTCGTGGTTGTTATAATCATAGTCGTGGTTGTTATAATCATAGTCGTGGTTGTTATAATCATGGTCGTGGTTGTTATAATCATAGTCGTGGTTGTTATAATCATGGTCGTGGTTGTTATAATCACGGTCGTGGTTGTTATAATAAGCGTCCTTGTTGTTATAATCATGGTCGTAATTGTTATAATAATAGCCGTGGTTGTTATAATCATAGTCGTGGTTGGTATATTCATGGTCGTGGTTGTTATAATCATAGTCGTGGTTGTTATAATCATAGTCGTGGTTGTTATAATCATGGTCGTGGTTGTTATAATTTAGTCGTGGTTGTTATAATCATAGTCGTGGTTATAATCATAGTCGTGGTTGTTATAATCATAGTCGGGTTGGTATATTCTTGGTCGTGGTTGTTATAATCATAGTCGGTTGTTATAATCATGGTCGGGTGATATAATCATAGTCGTGGTTGCTATAATCATGGTCCGGTTGCTATAATCATGGTCCTGGTTGTTATGGGTCGGTTGTTATAATCATATTCGCGGTTGTTATAACTGGTCGTGGGTGATATGGTCGTGGTTGTTATACACATGGTCATGGTTGTTATAATCATGGTCGGTTGTTATAATCATGGTCGTGGTTATGATCACAGTCGTGGTTGTTATAATCTTGGTCGTGGTTGTTATAATCATGCTTGTGGTTGTTATAATCATGGTCCTGGTTGTTATAATCATGGTCGTGTTTGTTATAATCATGGTCCTGGTTGTTATAATCGGTCGTGGTTGTTATAATCATGATCGTGGTGTATAATCATGTTCGTGGTTGTTATAATCATAGTCGTGGTTGTTATATTCATGCGCGGGTTAAATCGTGGTCGTGGTTGTTATAATCATGGTCGTGGTTAATCATGGACGTGGTTGTTATAATAATGGTCGGGTTGTTACAATCATGGTCGTGGTTGTTGCAATTATGGTCATGGTTGTTACAATCATGGTTGTGGTTGTTACACTCAGGGTCGTTGTTATAATCAGGTCATGGCTGTTACAACTCGCGGTTGTGGTTGTTACAATCATGGTCTTGGTTGTTGCAATCATGGTCGTGGTTGTTGCAATATGGGTTGGCGTTACAATCATGGTCGTGGTTGTTATAATCATGGTCGTGTCTGGTGGTCGTGGTTGATAATCATGGTCCGTCGCGGTTCGCGGTCGTGGTTGTTATAATCATAGTCGTGGTTGTTATAATCATGGTCGTGGTTGTTACAATCATAGTCGTGTTCGTGATCGTGGACATTGCGAAACGTGGTTGTTATAATCATAGTCGGTGATTATAATCATAGTTGTGGTTGTTTTAATCATGGTCGTTTGTTATAATCATGGTCGTGGTTGGTATAATCATGGTCGTGATTGGTTATATCATGGTTGTGGTTGTTATAACTGCGGTCGTGGTTCGCGATCGCGGTTGTTGAAGTAATCTGGGTGGTGGTTGTTAGTATTTATGGTTGTGGCGTTATATTCATAGTCGTTGTTGTTATAATCATAGCTGTGGTTGCCATAATCATGGTCGCGGTTGTTTTAACGGTAAAGGGTTGTTATAATCAAGGTCGATTGTTATAATCATGGTCGTCGTTGTTTAATCATGGTCCGGTTGTTGCGTCGTGGTTGTTATAATCATAGTCGTGGTTGTTGCGGAATTGGTAACGGGGTATAATCAGCGGTCGCAAGAGGCGGCCCGCGGTCGGGTGATATAACTGGTCGGTTGTTATGCCTGGCGGTTGTGGTTGTTGCAATCATGGTCGGTTGTTATAATCACGGTCGTGGTTGTTATAATCATGCGTGTTGGTGTCTGGCGGCCGCGGTTGTTATAAACATGGTCGGGTTGTTATAATCATGGTCGGGTTGTTATAACTGGCGGTCGGGCTATAATCGCGGTCGGTTGTTTTAACTGGCGGTCGTGGTTATAATCTTAGTCATCGTTATTGTTACAATCATAGTCGTGGTTGTTATATTCATATCGCTGATATAATTCATAATCGGTTGTTATAATCATATTCGTGGTTGGAATATTCCGCGAACGCCAAGTAGTTATAAACATGGTCCTGGCGTTATGGTCGGTTGTTATCATCATAGTCGTGCTGTTATAATCATGGTCGGGTGATATAATCAAGGTCGTGGTTGTAATATCGCGGTCATGATCGTTATAATCATGGCCGTGGTTGTTATAATCATGGTCTTCGTTGTTATAATCATGGTCATGGTTATGACTATAGTAGTGGCTGTTATAATCATGACGTGTTGTTATAATCATGGTCGTGGTTGTTATAATCACGGCCGTGGGTTGTTATAATCAGGTCCTGTTGTTATAATCATGGTCGTAATTAAGGTAATCATGGACAGTGGTTGTTATAATCATAATGCATTGTTTAACTATAGCTGTATGTTATAAATCATAGTCGGGCGTTATAATCATAGTCGTGGTTGTTATACTGTAATCAGCAGGTCGCGGGTTGGTATATTCATGGTCGTGGTTGTTGGTAATCATAGTCGTGGTTGTTATAATCGTGGGTCGTGGGTGTATATAATCATAGCCGTCATGATATAATCATGGTCGTGGTTGTTATAATCATGGTCGGTTGTTATAACTGCGGTCCTGGTTGTTATGGTCGTGCTGTTATAACTATATCGTGATTGTTATAATCATGGTCGGGCAGATATGGTCATGGTTGTTATGGTTACGGTCATGGTTGTTATAACTGGCGGTCGTGGGTTGTTATAATCATGGTCGAAGCGGCGACTGGGCAGTCAAGGCGGCAATCTTCACGTGGTTGGGTAAAATCATGGTTGTGGTTGTTATACATGCATGCGGTTGTTAGTAATCATGGTCCTGGTTGCGGTACCCGTCGTGGTTGTTACAACTGGCGGTTGTATATTATAATCATGGTCGGTTGTTATAATCTTGATCGTGGTTGCTATAATCATAATCCTGGCTGTTATAATCATAGTTGTGGTTGTTATATCCATGGTCGGTTGTTATAATCGGCGGTCGTGGTTGTTATAACTGGCGGTCGTGGTTGTTAAAATCATGGTCGGTTGTTATAATCAAGGTCGCGGTTGTTACAATCATTGTCGCATAAATATGGTCATGGTTGTTGGGCAACTGGCGGTTGCGGTTGCCAAGCAATCATGGTCGGTTGCTATAATCAGCGGTAGTGGTTCATGGTCGCGGTTGTTATGTAATCATAGTCGTGGTTGTTACAATCATAGTCTGGTTGTTATAATCATAGTCGTGGATTGTTATAATCATGGTCGTGATTGTTATAATCATGTTGTGGTTGTTATAATCATACGGTTCATGATCGTGGTTGTTATAATCATGGTCGTGGTTGTTATATTTATTATTGTGGTTGTTATATTTAGTCGTGGTTGTTATATTCAAGGTTGTGGTTGCTATAATCATGATCGTGGTTGTTATAATCGTGGGTAGTGGTTGTTATAATCATGGTCGGTTGTTATAATCATAGTCGGTTTGTTAAATTGCGGTCGTGGTTATAATCGCCAACGGGTTGTTATAACTGCGGTCGTGGTTATAATCATGGTTTTTTATGGTCGTGGTTGTTATAATCATAGTCGTGGTTGTTATTATCATGGTCGTGGGTGATATAATCATGGTCGTGGGTGATATAATCATGGTCGTGGGTGATATAATCATGGTCGTGGTTGTTATATACGTCATTAGTTGTTATAATCATGGTCGTGGTTGTTATAATCATGGTCGTGGGTGTTATAATCATGGTCGTGGTTATAATCATGGTTGTGGTTGTTATAATCATGGTCGTGGTTGTTATGGTCGTGGTTTTTTATAATCATGGTCGTGGTTGTTATAATCATGGTCGTGGTTGTTTTAATCATGGTCGTGGTTGTTATAATCATAGTCGTGATTGTTATAATCATAGTCGTGGTTGTTATATTCATAGTCGTGGTTGTTATAATCATAATCGTGGTTTATTTATATTCATATTCGTTAGTTGGAATATTCATGAACGTGGTTGTAATAATCATAGTCGTGGTTGTTATAATCATGGTCGTCGTTGTTATAATCATGGTCCTGGTTGTTATGGTCGTGGTTGTTAAAGTCATAGTCGTTGGTTGTTTTATCATGGTCGGTGGGTGATATAATCTTGGCGTGGTTGTTATACTCATGGTCGTGGTTGTTATAATCATGGTCATGGTTGTTATAATCATAG
>NW_024722227.1:18796187-18895175 GCF_018991925.1 Homarus americanus | reverse complement strand
TTCTGTCACTAGCATTTTTCTATTCTATTCTATTCTGTACGCTGATTGGCTGGTAGGCGCGGGAGAGCTCATTCTCACTTGTAGGGGATGGGGTCCACTACAACTACACCATGTGAACCAATGTGATACCCACAGTGTGACCCAACGTGATACCCATCGTGTGACCCAGCGTGTTACCCGCATCCAGTGCACCCAGTGTACCCGGGTTACATTAGACAGCAGTCTTCAACATCGCTTAGGTCATCATATTTTCAAGCCCCTGGCAACTCCCAAGTCATTGCCGCCATCTTGGACACGTCATCGACGCCATCTTGGGAACGTCACTCCAACGTCATAGCAAGTCTCCATCTTGGATGATCTTTTATAAATAAGGAGTGACCTTCTTCAGAACTGTGAGACTGCACACCAGCAGAACTCTAAGCACTTCAAGACCAGAACTTCAATCAAGTCTCAGAACGTCAATCAAGACATCGTAATAGATATTTCATAGACATACAGTAGATTTATATGCACAATAACATATTCTACAGCATACCATCACGTGTCAGACGCCATGGTAGGATAGTTTTTAATTTATAAGTGTCTTACTATATATATTACTGACGTGTTATAATTGCAATATTTTCACTTGCTCATTTACTTATAATTTAATTCATTTACTGTAAATGGATAGGAAAGGTTATTGTTTAGTATAATATTATATTACTCTTTGGCATTTATGAACAATTTACTTAATTTACCGAGTTCAAACAGTGATTCTGAACACTCAGAAAACGCAGTCTCGTCTGGCACAGTGCCTCCTACCGGAGCTGGCGTTGACACTGGACATCCGGTAGATTTGCAAAGGACCCGAACGCATATACAATGATACCCTTCCAACTTCGGTCAGGACGCACGTACGACACCACAGCTCATTACGGGCCTATTCCCTCTCATCCCACACCGAAACCCAGTGTGTCAGGGAACCTTCCTTTCCCTCCAGCATTCACTAATCCTCCAGTGAAAGCAAAGTTGTCTAACAACCCACTAACCATGGCTACAGCTGATTCAGGCATATCATCTAACAATACTAGCATTTTACAGGTGTTACCACAAAGTGACCGCATTTGCGAGTTCAAGCGGCGGATGATTATTGCATAACTACGTTTTTACGGTCATGTGAGGACGTAAAGAAGAACATTACTATCACGGGAGATGAGAATCACAAGGCTTTTGTCCGCGGTCACATAAAGGAAGGTAGTTCCGCTAGCAAACACTTGGATGCTAGTGGCCTTGCTGATCCTTCATATCATGTGTTTCGAAGTACTTTAATTAGTCGTTTTGAATTGGGAGCACTGGAAGGTCACCTGAATTGAACCCTAGCTGGGCTTACCATCTTCCTCGTCATGCATGGGCAGAGGACATTATGAAAAGTGTCACCATAGCGGGTGACGTCTATCTGAATTGGGAGCACTGGAAGGTCACCTGAATTGAACCCTAGCTGGGCTTACCATCTTCCTCGTCATGCATGGGCAGAGGACATTATGAAAAGTGTCACCATAGCGGGTGACGTCTATCAAGATATCATGGCTAATTTTAGTGGTTCGGCCTGGCTGAATGCTGATGGCAAAGTTACATTAGAGAAATTTTCACAAATATTTTAATATACGACTTTCCTGTTGATGATACGCGATTCTGCACGTAAGATCACACTTAAGGAACCTCGTACCCCCCTGGCCAGGACGGTCACACCCGTGGACCCGGTTCATCAAAGAGTTTCCAAGAATACTGGCACAAAAATTAAACAACTTCAAAAATGTAAACACTGCAACAAGAAAGGTCATACAATTGACTCTTGTTACCAGCTCCAGCAAGGTGATATCAAACCCAAAACCACACAACCCCTCCCACTAATCCACGACCCGAAAAGACCCACCCAAGTCTTATTCAGTAGTTGCTCAGACCAAGTCTGCTACGGCACTGACAACTGATATGTGGTGTGTGCATCATGAATCTGCCTCCCAAAATTCCGAAGACTGTCAAGTTCTCCAACGGTGTCGGGATATAGGGTGTAAGGTACCACAGGTACAGTCTCACCCAAAAGTTCGTTAACTCTCCCAGCCAGCTATTGCTGCATTGCCTGCTTCAGATGTATGAACTTGAGTTTGTTACTTCGAACCTTTAGATTCATTCATATCGGTTTCATGTTTTGGTTGTTATTGAGACAGTTTCAAACATCTGAAGCGGGCAGAGCAGCAATAGCTGGCTGGGAGAGTTAACGAACTTTTGGGTAAGACTGTACCACAGGTACCACAGCAGTGGAAGTCGCGTCGTCGCTATTATTAGAAGTCGGGGGAAGATCAGCGTCTTTCCCAAAAAAAGACATGGGATAGGTACAACCATACCAACGCACAGCAACACTTCTGTTGCAGCTTCGTTAATAGCGGCGCTGAACAAAGCAGAAGTGTTGTCTGTTCCGGTGAGGGTGGGTGCAACCTCACTTGCCCTAGATATACTGTAGATACTGGCGCATGCGCAAATGTACTCTCATTAGCATCCTATCAAGAACTACAGCGACGATCCCCTCACTGAGAATTTCAAGTTCGACCTTCTGACACCGATCTCTCAGTAGTTTCCCGTGCCCAGCTGGACATTACGGGAGTGGTGACATTACCACTAAGTTTTTCTAGACGTGGTAAACCATTTTCTGCGGAGTTTTATATAGTCAAGAACTTTAACTTATCAGCTGACGGATTAATTGGTCTTCCAACTCTTAAACACAACATAATAGATGTCCAGCCAAGTCAACATACTATCACTGTTCGTGGTGTTACCTATCGTGCCATGCACAATTCTGTCTTATTGCTCACTGCCAGGGTGAAGGCTTAGTCCAACGCTCCTACTACGAGGACGATGGATTATGAGTCAAAGCAAGTCCAAGACCTCACAGACTCACTTCCCCAGCGTGATTATAGCAGCAATAGTTGGACGATCGTACCTGCAGTAATCTCGTGAGATTACTGCTTTTAGTAATCCTTTGGGCCATTTTGCATTTTTACGTATGCCTTTCGGCCTTCGAAATGTGCCACTGACTTTTCAAAGGATGATCAACACTTTGTTTGGTGGCTTAATAGGCACCACAGTATGTGCCTACTTAGATGATCTCATCGTAGTCAGTAAGGATGTAGACAGTCATATTGCCAAACTCCATACAGTTCTCCAGAAACTTTCTACAGCAGGACTTAAAGTATAACTTTCGTAAAATCCGAGAGATCCTTTGTCATAAAGTGAATCCAATGCACAATGCAGGGGCGGATTGGTTACCTCAAGTCGCAGCCTCTATTGACAGGTCGATCAATAGCTCCACGGGCAAATCACTCTACTATTTTGTTTATGATATAGACAAACTTCTGCCCTATGACGTACTTACAGGCAAACCTTGCCCTGTCTACAATACAACGTGGACGATTTTCCTACAAAGCAAACCAGCATCTTCACAGACAATCATGGTCAAGTAGAGAAACATTTAGCAGCGTCACGTGCTGAAATGATTTATAATCAACACAAACAGGCTAAGCCTATAATACTAGAAATACGCCCAAATTTTCAAGTCCATTCCTGATTACCGCCAAGGAAACGGGAACAAATTTAAAATTTTGAAACCAAACTCACAAACTTAAGACGTAGTACATGCGGACAGACCGCAAACACATCAAGTACATCAGCTGTATCAGTGATTATTGTTTAGAACTACGTTGCGAAACAATTCTAAGATGAATCCACCTCTTTCAGAATGGCCTGGATAGTAGCACTTCTACTCCTTTGTGGCACCACCGTGTCGACGGACGCTTCTACTGAAGTCCTGAAACTAGGTGCCCTAGCCGCACCTTTGGGACGGCTCCTCATCATTGAAGATGTCGTGACCATAAAGTATGAGCTGCACTGTTTACTAAATATTCCGGGCCAGATGAGGTCTATTGATGCTCACCTCCAGACTGCTCTGGGCACCCTCGAAACTCTAAGTCAACGTCCTAACATTTCTACCATGGTAGTACAAACTATAAATCTTTAGCTACTTCGTCTCAGAACCCTTCACAAGAATATCGTCACGGCTGGACGCTCTATTCCAGTGTTTTTCAAACTTTTTTTACTGCGACCCACAGCCAGAACAACAATTTGAATTGCGACCCATTAAACCTAAGTGTAATGACATGAAATGCGCAAAACGGATGACATGAGAGGTAAAGAAAGAATCAGGAAATGCTCTCCTTGCAGTCGCTTCCTAGACTGTGGAGTGTACATAACAATAACCAAGCCTAAATTATGGTGCATTTATATTTATTTTCTTATTTATTTTCGCGACCCATTTTATTTTTTTTCTTATTTATTTTCGCGACCCATTTTTATTTTGCGACCCAATTTATTTATTTCGCGACCCACTGAAGGGTCGGGACCCATAGTTTGAAAAACCCTGCTCTATTCCATCATCTCATAATGACATTGCTAAGAAGGTTCACCTAGCAGTAAAGCAGGTGCCTGGTGTAAATCAAAAGTTGCGAATTCGTATTCAGGGACAAGTTGTTGGAGCTTCCAATAACTTGATGACGTAAACCATTGACTCTTCAGGCTTCTATGCCCTTGACCCTTCAGGCTTCTACGCCCTTAACTCATGAGACATAAAGGCAAGCATGAACTTAGCATGCTTCCCTGTTGGGCACTGAAAACGCTTCTACGCTTCACCTTACACAAGGATGTAGGGGAGTGCCCAATAAATAAAAAATAAATAAATAAAAAAAAATAACCATACAAGTCTACGGACTTGCCGCACCCTCATTCGCTGTACGCTGTCAGCCGGATACAATACTGTAGTGGACGTCTCCCCTACAACTACGTATCGCATGACGCGCTCCCGTCTCCTAACAACCAAGCCAGAGCTGACGCCAGATGGTACGGTTGCCTAGCAACGAAACTAGTCACCGGCAACATTCTGGGTTTTTCCAACATGATTCATAGAGGACTGGCGGCTGCTGCTGGGTATATAAGCTCTGTCTCTCCATTGAGATTCATTTTGCCCATCTTCCTGAACAAGCAGCACCTCCTCCAGCAAGCTCCACGCTGTTAGCATTCATTCAACCAGGAGGCCAGCAACAGGCAACATCTTCTCTAACGAAGCTCCTGCACATCTACCTCCTTCAACACGCTACTCACCGAACGTCTTCTACTGAGCAGCTCCTCACCACACGGCACCTCCAGCACCAGACTGTCTATCATATAACTTATATTATATAAGAAAACCACATTAGAGTTTCCTTCCATTCTGAGTGCTAGACAACATTAATATCTCGATACCCCTACAATACCATACAATACCATACCATACCATACAATACAATACACAACGAACTATAAGTATTTGTAAGAATAAAGCATAATTATATAGACATGTAAGACTCACAACTTGATAAGACATCCGTAAGACATTAGCTATTGGAAATGTGATTAAATGTTTTATTTTAATCCAGTGTGAAATGTATCGGTATTGGTGGTACAGTCCTAATGGTCTCTGTTACGAGTGAGCGTTCCATCGTTGGTTGTGGATTCGCAACGTGAACGTCTTTTGTTTGTGACGTCACTTCTGCCGCGTCCGCTCGCTTTGTTTACTTTAGTATGGGCCCGGCAATGTTAAGTTAAGTACAGAGTATCTCCTTTCTTATTTTACAGTATGTTTCTAATGGTATAACGTGTAAACCTTGCTCGACTTTTATAACACCAAGTAAAGTATTATTTGTGAAAGATTATTGTTAATCATATTCTGGAGTTCTTCGGAAAATAACTTACTTATTTATGAGGTTTCGTGTGGTGGATAGACCACGTTGTTCATCATAGTTTCTAGACTAAATAAGTCTTTACTTTTGTGTTCATTATTTTGTCACTCGGTTGAGTCATTTATTTGATCAGATTTAATTTGTATTTATTTATTTTTGTACATACGGTTATACTTATTGTTTGTTTATTTGTTAATGGATTCTGTTATTAAACTACTGCATGTATTTCAATATACCCCATAGTAATGAGGTGAAAATTTGGTGGGATCTATTCCTGGACCTATAGTACAAAGTGTAATTTGTGAATTTGTGATATTGTTAAACCCTTAAGAGGCCCAAGGGTCGTAACAGTCTCTAATCCTGTTGATTAGGTGAGGTTAATCTGGGTTTATTGAGATTAAAGATAAGGTGTGGGGTTTATTCTACCTGTGTTTGTCTCAGGTCTCACGACCATGATTATAACAACCAGGACCATGATTATAAAAAGCACGACCATGATTATAACAAACAGGACCATGATTATAACAACCACGACCATGATTATAGCAACCACGACCATGATTATAATAACCACGACCATGATTAAAACAACCACGATCATGATTATAACAACCACGACCATGATTATAACAACCACGACTATGATCATAACTACGACCATGATTATAACAACCACGACAATGTTTATAACAACCACGACTATGATCATAACCACGACCATGATTATGACAACCACGACCATGATTATAACAACCACGACCATGATTATATCACCCACGACCATGATTATAACAACCACTACTATGATTATAACAACCACGACCATGATTATAACAACCACGACCATGATTATAATAACCACGACCATGATTAAAACAACCACGATCGTGATTATAACAACCACGACCATGATTATAACAACCACGACCATGATTATAATAACCACGACCATGATTAAAACAACCACGATCGTGATTATAACAACCATGACCATGATTATAACAACCAAGACTATGATTATAACAACTACGACCATGATTATAACAACCACGACAATGTTTATAACAACCACGACTATGATCATAACCACGACCATGATTATAACAACCACGACCATGATTATAACAACCACGACCATGATTATAACAACCACGACAATGTTTATAACAACCACGACTATGATCATAACCACGACCATGATTATGACAACCACGACCATGATTATAACAACCGTGACCATGATTATATCACCCAAGATCATGATTATAACAACCACTACTATGATTATAACAACCACGACCATAATTATAATAACCACGACCATGATTATAATAACCACGACCATGATTAAAACAACCACGATCATGATTATAACAACCACGACCATGATTATAACGCGACTATGATCATAACAACACGACCATGATTATAACAACCACAATGTTTATAACAACCACGACTATGATCATAACCACGACCATGATTATGACAACCACGACCATGATTATAACAACCATGACCATGATTATAACAACCACGACCATGATTATAACAACCACAACTATGATTATAACAACACGACCATGATTATAACAACCGACCATGATTATAACAACCACGACCAACCACGACCATGATTATAACAACCACGACCATGATTATAACAACCGCGACCATGATTATAACAACCACGACCATGATTATGACATGACCAACCATTACAACACGACCTGATTATAACAACCACAACTATGATTATAACAACCACGACCAAGATTATAACAACGACGACCATGATTATAACAACCACGCCCATGATTATAAAAACCACGACCATTTTTATAACAACCACGACCATGATTATAACAACCACGACCATGATTATAACAACCACGACCATGATTATAACAACCACGATTATGCTTATATCACCCACGACCATGATTATAACAACCACGACCATGATTATAACAACCACGACCATCTGGAAATGATGTCACTGTACGCTGTGAGCCGGACGGCGGTTGCGCGCTAGCCATGCACGAGCTTTCAAACTCACGCCTTGGTAAACTGTACCACAGGACTCGCCACCAGGCACGAAGGGCCCACGATCAACTTGTAATATATTATAAAATGAACACCAATTTTCCCTTCCTTACTTGTGTCAGAAGTTCACCGACCTTTTGATTCAGGAACAGATGTAATACCTGCTGCTACGTTGTCCCGAGAAGCAGGTGTTTATCACTGCCTATCATAGTGAAGCAAAAAGATTTTTTTTACGAAGGGTAATACTACGGGTGAATTGTTCGATGTATTGACCGGGAAGATGGCCCTTATGACTGGTAGTGGGAGTTGTGTAACGGCATTACTATATCTTCCGGGGTCAACATACTTATCCTGATGTAGATGTAATAATGTTACCTGGTTTGTTGAGACTACAACTACTACTTGTTATTAGTAGTGGTAGAGCAAGGAACCCCAAAGGGTGAAATTCAATAGGTGTAATATATTTATTTTTATTTAATTTATGCTTCAGACTGTTATAGAATTGTTGATGTCATTAAATAAAGAGCATGATAAGTTATGAACGCGTTGGTATAACAAATAAGAACATGTACTTTGATAATTCTTGCAACAGAAAATTCCCCATTTACTTTCTTATTTCAACTAAGTTGCAGCAGTAGTGGTATTTGTAGTGGAATATTAACAAGCGGAGACAGGAACCAGCTGGCTAACTTACAAGAAATATCTAAAATTCTTGAACAAACACCAACATTAACACCTGAGTTTTTTTCTATTTATGTCGTCTATTCGTATTGTTCCGTAATATTTCCTCGTTATTCTTTCTCTTGTCAATGGTGTTTATCTTTGTCTTTCCATCCAGTTATGATGTTAGAGTTAGCTCTTTTCTTTCTATCTCCTCTGCTGTCCCCATGTACTCCTGTACTTAGCCCATGTAGTCCTGTACTTAGCCTATGTACTCCTATACTTAGCACATGTAGTCCTGTACATAGCACATGTAGTCCTGTATTTAGCCCATGTAGTCTTGTATTTAGCCCATGAACTGCTGTACTTAGCCCATATAGTCCTGTACTTATCACATATAGTCCTATACTTAGCACATGTAGTCCTGTACTTAGCCCATGTAGTCTTGTATTTAGCCCATGTAGGCCTGTACTTAGCACATGTAGTCCTGTACTTAGCCCATGTAGTCCTGTATTAGACCAAGTAGTCCTGTACTTAGCACATGTTGTCCTGTACTTAGTACATGTAGTCCTGTACTTAACCCATGTAGTCCTGTACCTAGCACACGTAGTCCTGTACTTAGCACATGTAGTCCTGTATTTAGCCCAAGTAGTCCTGTACTTAGCACATGTACTCCTGTATTTAGCACAAGTAGTAAGGAGAACTGTGACAGTAGGTGTAGCTGCAGGAAACATGGGTTGATATGCTCACCAGCATGTGGCGAATGTCGTGGCATCAGCTGCTTTAATTCCACGACAGTGTGTTTTGACGAGAAGAGATTGGAGATAAACTACAGTTAATGAGATGGCTATCCTACTTGACATGAAAATGTATTAGCCCCTGTTTAACAGACAGTAATACTTATATAAATGTGAGTATTAACCCTTGTCTCATGGCAATAACAATTATATAAATTTGGGTTAATACATTTAGTTTATATTATACAATCACCCCAAGGTAATTTTCCATAAGCTGTGAGTTTCCATGTGCTGTTCACGTAAGGGGAAATTCCTCTATCAGAAGGCCGACCTTGAGAATGCAGGGTCAGCCCAGCCTCTCCTCAGGACACCAGCAGTCTTCACTTGAGCCTCACGAGAATCAGACGGGTGACTTAATTGAGTCAAGCTGAGCCCTGTCCTTAACTAACACTCACAGCTTACAGTGTTAATTACGGTGCTTTTACTCATAGCCTGTGACCTTTTAAGTTTATTAATAAATAAAGAAAAGACCATTTGGGTTTGTAACTTAACCCCTTAACTTATTTACATATAAGCCAAGTTAAAAGGGCGCTCTACCCAAAGCTTATATATAAAGGTGGCAGCGAACAGATAGAACCATTAACTGAACCAGTGAAGCAGTGTAACTAACTGCAAGAACAGACATAACTGTAACCCAAGTAACAGTGTAATTTTCTAAGTGACATTCTCCATGGCAACACACTATATACCGAATATATTCTCGTGAGCAAAGTTATATGTCAAGTGATATATTTAAATATCATCCCAGATCGACATACATTTTTTTTTTACTCAAATAACATTCAAGTGAGTTAAACATAATTCACTATAGTGTGATTTGATTTTTTTTTTTGCCGCTTATAGCGGCTACTTTATTGTGCACCCCACACTCATCCTGTGAGCGGTAGCGCAAAAGGATTACAGAGTAGAGTTTACAACGGCTCATAATAATTAATCCGCGTTATCAGGATATTATGTCACTGAATGTTACACAGTATTTCAATTCCATTGTTTGTTTAGTTCTATATATAAAGGGTAACTTATTCACAAATGCGTGAGTACAGGCTTGTGAGGCAGTATGTCTGGCCGCACACTTTGTTATTCACATTTGCGTGAGAAGTATTCAAGCACATTGTGTATTTGGTTCTGTACATGAGAACTGATATAGTTACCAAGAGCAAAAAAGTGGATGCAATCTTAATATGTCGGCTATCTTGCCATTAGACATGAAGTGTTGTGCCATTTCACACACAGTGTGCTTGGACCTCTCCCTAAAAGGTTTTATCTTCACACAGTCCAGGACGTAGTGTTCAAGCGTGTGGCTATATGTCTGGCCACACACTTTACATTTAGTCTTGTTTACTTCTGCTTGAGGAACATACTGCCAGAGGTACTTATATCCTAACCTTAATCTAGCGGTTACAACATCTTGTAATCACTGTAGTGTGGCAACACCTCAGGAGCAGATGACTGAAGTCCCCATCTCAAGTGGACATGATCCAGTACATTCGTTAACGCCTGCAGTGTGGGAGTGTCCATCACTACAAAGACTCAACCAGACACCCCACTCTTCCCAACTCTCAAGTGTTGTGGTGATGCTGTCTGTACATTTGTTTCTATTCTCAAAGAACAACCAACCCATACAGCTACAGTACAATGTTCCAAGGCACATTTGAGAAATGACCGTTTAGACATCCCATGTTATTTATATAAATGTCTCTGTAGTGTGTAAAAGCAGAGTGTGGTAAATTCTTTGTGAACCCAGCTACATCTGGTACAGGCCAACTACTTGACCTGTCATACTCAATCAACTCCAAGAAGTCTACCACCCCCAAGGTACATTAACCTAGTGACCTCACAGGATCGCCTGACGAGACCAGTGAACTCTGAGTTCACTGAGTAGCCATCCATCACCCCTCTAGTGGTTGACAGTGGTTACCCTCGTCAACACCAGATGCCATCACGAATTCTTCAAGAACGTCATCTTTAAACTACACACCCAGCAACCCTGACCCTGAAACTCGATCAGCGGACTGTCATCCAAGATAAGTCTACGGGATTAAAGGCCAGATTTTCAATAAATTCCCAGAATTCTACAATCAAGCCAACAGTAAGAGGTAGACAGACACATTATATTAAACACACATTAACATATGCTCCAACACAGCATCACATGATAGGACACATCGTGCAGGATAATGTTTAATTTATAAGTGTCGTACTTATTATTATTTGAGATATATATATATATATATATATATATATATATATATATATATATATATATATATATATATATATATATATATATATATATATATATATATATATATATATATATATATATATATATATTTATATATATATATATATATATATATATTTATATATATATATATATTTATTTATTTATATATATATATTTATATATATATAGTATATATATATATATATATATATATATATATATATATATATATATATATATATATTGCTACGCCGTCTCTCACTTTACTTTAATAACCAGGTTCTAGGCGTAACCAAACAAAAAGGAAGTGAAGTAAATCAAAAGGGAATCAAAATAAATAAAGTAAACCTTTAAGAATTTAATTTAATTAAATATTAACACAATAAAGAGCCTTGTAGGCTGTCACAACAAATTGATTCACTATCGAAACCTTTAAGACACAAATCCTACTAAACATCGAAACATCAAAGCACTGCTTAAATATATAGAATAAAAATAAAGCACTGGATTACGTTAACACTACATAAACATATAAAATAACTAACACAGAAATTAACTTACGTGAAACAACACTGAATTACTTAAATGTAACTAAGCAAACACTGATGGACACATAAGAGACATAAATAGGTACTCTCATAGATATACCACATTGGTGGTGACAGGAACAACACAGAAATAAAATGAAGCATAAGTAACAGGTGACAAGTGTCACTCAAAAGAACGTGAACTGAATGACAAGGAGGACTGGACTGAACTCAGTCAGTTGGTGGACTACTATATATATGGTCTTTTCCTGCCAGTGGGAACCGCCGGTGCGTCGTTTAACGATGCAGATGGTCGTTAGAGAACAAAGAATGCTTGTTACAATACTAAATGAAGAAATAAGATGGGCTTGAACAAATAGTAACAGTTAAAATCTTAACAGGACAGGGTAAAGTGACTAGATTATATAATAGTAAATATAACACATCATTACAGGAATAATATGGAGCAACATGGAAGCATGTTATATATATATATATATATATATATATATATATATATATATATATATATATATATATATATATATATATATATATATATATATATATATATATATATATATATATATATATATATATATATGTAATACTCAGAAATTTCAGAGTAATTTCAAATGCCCCGCCATTAGCGATACTGAGCGTTCAAGGTCATCTGAGGGGAGAGAGCGCTGCCTGCTCATAGCGAGAGATTGCGGAACTAGGCCTATATGATATTAAATGTAATTCACCGAATTAATAATGATGCGATTCATGAAGTAAGGGACTATTATTGAATTTGAAATTATTATAGATCGTTTATCAGTCTGAATAATGTTACGGGTGTCCCAAGGAGTTATTAGTTAGGCGGAAAATATGTCACGTAGACCTAAGCTAACGCCTTGAGGAGACGCGACGCTGGCTAGGTCTCAGTCGCGGGAAGCATTCACACAGACAAGACGTCCCTGCGCGTCTGTCACAGAAATAGTCACGTGGCCTAGTCACCTGTGCTGCGCTATGGCAGTATAACAAGTAAGTCTCATTCAATCTCGGACAGGGTTTAGATAGGGCAGTGGTAAAGTTAACTAGAGCTAACAGTGAGTTCATTTCAGGGTTTCCGTCAGAACCCACTTGACTGGAGTTGACCGGAGTTGACCGGAGTTTGACTGCGAGAGATTGACTGCCGTTTGAGACTGCCGTTGATGATTGAGGGTGGCGATTGTCGCCATTGGACCGATCAGAGTAGGCCTGTCACTGTTTAGCGGGGTACCAAAGGATCTCTTGAGGGAATCTAGCCGTCTGGGTGCCCAGCTGACGTCGGCTCACAACACCACATGTCCCGAGCCGCTTAGTGAAACCCTCTTGCTAACGGGAAGCTAAAGCTCCTCTCAACTGCACAAGGTCTGATTGGCTCACTCTCTTCCTGCCCATGGACGCACTGGGAGTACACTGAGGCTATCTGAGTATATTAATGGTCACACACTGAGACCGTGAGTCTAGGACTCTAGGAGATACCTAGAGGAACATTTTATCTTCCTTATTACGGGTGTAGTTAACACCATTCCTCAGACTGATATTATCTTGACGTGTGTAGTTTAATAGTCCTAAATAATTTTGATAGTATTGTTTTTGAATGTTTGTGCCATTAAGTGGAACCAGAGTGATGCTGTGATTTGATTCTTTTAATGCATCTAATTGTTCTTCATAATTCTGATCTCAGGTATAACCTTTGTTCCCCAGAGTAGTGGTTAAGTTAGGTTAGGAAGTGTGCATCTGTTGGGGTGCTATTATTTTGTTGAAAGCCCTTAAGGCCTATTCATTGTAAAGTATTTAATTTCTTATTTTTTATTACCATTTCCTCAGTGACTGATATTATTTTGTTGAAAGCCCTTAAGGCCTATTCAATGTAGAGTAGTTAATTTCTTATTTTTTAATACCATTTCCTAAGTGACTGATATTATTTTGTGAAAGCCCTTAAGGCCTGTTCATGTGTGCAAGCAACATTTCTTAATACTTCAAATTTATTGTTGCCTGTGTTTCTAATAATTTCTATATCATGTATAACTTTTATTCCCCAGAGTAGTGTTTTAAGTTTAAGTTAAGAGGTGCGCATATTGGTGTACCATTATTTGATTGTGTTTGTAGTGTTGGAGGGAATATAAGTGTCTAAATTTTACAGTGTGTCTCATTCATCCCAGTCACAGACGCTATCCTTCCACGGGTCACGGACAATTCATTTTGTTTAGTAGATTTAAGTGTTCTTGTGCTGGTTCGGGATTTTTCTCAAAGGGGCGCTTCCACTGCCATTACCATCTATTAATTTTTAATAAACCCCAAGTCAAGTGAGAAATTAAAGTCCAGTAAATTCCGACCGGTTACATATATATATATATATATATATATATATATATATATATATATATATATATATATATATATATATATATATATATATATATATATATATATATATATATATATATATATATATGTAATATTCAGAATAATTTCAAACACCGCGCAATTGGCGATACTGAGCTTTCAAGGTCGTCGGAGGGAAGAGAGGGTTCCCTGCACATAGCTAGAGGTTGTGGAACTAGGCCTAAGTGATATTAAATGTAATTTGCCGAATTAATAATGATGCGATTCATGAAGTTAAGGGACTATTATTGAATTTGAAATTATTATAGATCGTTTATCAGTCTGAATAATGTCACGGGTGTCACAAGGAGTTATTAGTTAGGCGGAAAATATGTCACGTAGGCCTAAGCTAGCGCCTTGGAGAGACGCGACGCTGGATGGTCCTCAGTCACGTGAAAGCGATTGGACCTACAGGACATGCCTGCGCGTCCGTCCACAGAAATAGTCACGTGGCCTAGTCACCTGTGTTGCACTATTGCAGTATAACAAGTAAGTCTCATTCGATCTCAGACAGGGTTAGATAGGGCAGTGGTAAAGTTAACATGAGCTAACAGTGAGTTCATTTCAGGGTTTCCGTCAGAACCCACTTGACTGCGAGAAATTGACTGCGAGAGTGATGACCGCGAGAGATTGACTGCCGTTTGAGACTGCAGTTGATGATTGAGGGTGGCGATTGTCGCCATTGGACCGATCAGTGTAGGCCTGTCACTGTTTAGCGGGGTATCAAAGGATCTCTTGAGGGAATCTAGCCGTCTGGGTGCCCAGCTGACGACGGGACGATCGTTGGGGTCATCAGCTCTCCTCTACCTCGGCTCACAACACCACATGTCTCGAGCAGCTTAGTGAAACCCTCTTGCTAACGGGAAGCTAAAGCTTCTCTCAACTGTACAAGGTCTGATTGGCTCACTCCCTTCCGTTTCATGGATGTACTGGGGGTAAAGTGAGGCCAGCTGAGTGATACAGGGCCGCACACTGGGGCCAAGAGTCAGTGGAGTTAGAGGTACACTTTCCAAGGTGGAGAAAGGCTGATTTGGGCCTTCAACTACGGGCGCCTGTTGGTTGTGCCTTAAACGACTACGGAGTGCAGGTGGAATCTGTGTGTGTGTTAGGTTAGGGAGCATGGTTCACAGGTATTGGACTCAGTAACGTCTTTATAATTGTGACAATATTTTTGTGTGTAGTTAATACTATTTTTTCAGTTACTAATGTATGCTGTGTGCATTTAAAATTTCTTTATAGTTTCAATCTCTGATATAACCTTTGTTCCCCAGAGTAGTGTTTAAGTTAGGTTAGGAGGTGTGCATCTGTTGGTGTAACATAATTATATTGAGTGCCCTTAAGGCCTATTCATTGTAGAGTATTTAATTTCTTATTTTTTAATACCATTTCCTCAGTGACTGATATTATTTTGTTGAAAACCCTTAAGGCCTGCATCTGTTGGTGTAACATAATTATATTGAGTGCCCTTTAGGCCTATTCATGGTGGAATTATTAATTTCTTATTTTTGAATAAGATTTTCTCAGTGCTGGATATTATTTTGTTGAAAGCCCTTGAGGCCTGTTTCATGTGTGCAAGCAACATTTCTTAATACTTCAAATTTATTGTTGCCTGAGTTTCTAATAATTTCTATATCATGTATAACTTTTATTCCCCAGAGCAGTGTTTTAAGTTCAAGTTAAGAGGTGCGCATATTGGTGTACCATTATTTGATTGTGTTTGTAGTGTTGGAGGGAATATAAGTGTCTAAATTTTACAGTGTGTCTCATTCATCCCAGTCACAGACGCTATGCTTCCACGGGTCACGGACAAGTCATTTTGTTTAGTAGATTTAAGTGTTCTTGTGCTGGTTCGGGATTTTTCTCAAAGGGGCGCTTCCACTGCCATTACCATCTATTAATCTTTAATAAACCCCAAGTCAAGTGAGAAATTAAAATCCAGTAAATTCCGACCGGTTTCATATATATGAAGTAATAATAAATAAGACACATATTATTTAAACATTATCCTGCACAATGTAGCCAAACATATGATGCTGTGTTGGAGCATATGTTAATGTGTGTTTAATACAATGTGTCCTATCTACCTATTACTGTTGGCTTGATTGTAGAATTCTGGGAATTTATTGAAAATCTGGCCTTTAATCCCGTAGACTTTGTTTGGATGACAGTCAGCTGATCGAGTTTCAGGGTCAGGGTTGCTGGGTGTTTAGTTTAAAGATGACGTCCTTGAAGAATTCGTGATGGCATTTGGTGTTGACGAGAGTAACCACTGTCAACCACTAGAGGGGTGATGGATGGCTACTCAGTGAACTCAGAGTTCACTGGTGTCGTCAGGCGATCCTGTAAGGTCACTAGGTTAATCCACCTTGGGGGTGGTAGACTTCTTGGAGTTGATTGAGTATGACAGGTCAAGTAGTTGGCCTGTACCAGATGTAGCTGGGTTCACAAAGAAATTACCACACTCTGTTTTTACACACTACAGAGACATTTATTTAAACAACTTGGGATGTCTAAACGGTCATTTCTCAAATGTGCCTTGGAACATTGTACTGTAGCTGTATGGGTTGGTTGTTCTTTGAGAATAGAAACAAATGTACAGACAGCATCACCACAACACTTGAGAGTTGGGAAGAGTGGGGTGTCTGGTTGAGTCTTTGTAGTGATGGATACTCCCACACTGCAGGCGTTAACGAATGTACTGGATCATGTCCACTTGAGATGGGGACTTCAGTCATCTGCTCCTGAGGTGTTGCCACACTACAGTGATTACAAGATGATGTAACCGCTAGATTAAGGTTAGGATATAAGTACCTCTGGCAGTATGTTCCTCAAGCAGAAGTAAACAAGACTAAATGTAAAGTGTGTGGCCAGACATATAGCAGCACGCTTCAACACTACGTCCTCGACTGTGTGAATATAAAACCTTTTAGGGAGAGGTCCAAGCACACTGTGTGTGAAATGGCACAACACTTCATGTCTAATGGCAAGATAGCCGACATATTAAGATTGCATCCACTTTTTTGCTCTTGGTAACTATATCAGTTCTCATGTACAGAACCAAATACACAATGTGCTTGAATACTTCTCACGCAAATGTGAATAACAAAGTGTGCGGCCAGACATACTGCCTCACAAGCCTGTACTCACGCATTTGTGAATAAGTTACCCTTTATATATAGAACTAAACAAACAATGGAATTTAAATACTGTGTAACATTCAGTGACATAATATCCTGATAACGCGGATTAATTATTATGAGCCGTTGTAAACTCTACTCTGTAATCCTTTTGCGCTACCGCTCACAGGATGAGTGTGGGGTGCACAATAAAGTAGCCGCTATAAGCGGCAAAAAAAAAAATCAAATCACACTATAGTGAATTATGTTTAACTCACTTGAATGTTATTTGAGTAAAAAAAAAATGTATGTCGATCTGGGATGATATTTAAATATATCACTTGACATATAACTTTGCTCACGAGAATATATTCGGTATATAGTGTGTTGCCATGGAGAATGTCACTTAGAAAATTTCACTGTTACTTGGGTTACAGTTACGTCTGTTCTTGCACAGTTAGTTACACTGCTTCACTGGTTCAGTTAATGGTTCTATGTGTTCGCTGCCACCTTTATATATAAGCTTTGGGTAGAGCGCCCTTTTAACTTGGCTTATATATAAATAAGTTAAGGGGTTAAGTTACAAACCCAAATGGTCTTTTCTCTATTTATTGATAAACTTAAAAGGTCACAGGCTATGAGTAAAAGCACCGTAAATAACACTATTAGCTGTGAGTGTTAGTTAAGGACAGGGCTCAGCTTGACTCAGTTAAGTCACCCGTCTGATTCTCGTGAGGCTCAAGTGAAGACTGCTGGTGTCCTGAGGGTAGGCTGGGCTGACCCTACATTCTCAAGGTCGGCCTTCTGATAGAGGAATTTCCCCTTACGTGAACAGCACATGGAAACTCACAGCTTATGGAAAATTACCGTGGGGTGATTGTATTATATAAACTAAATGTATTAACCCAAATTTATATAATTGTTATTGCCATGAGACAAGGGTTAATACACACATTTATATAAGTATTACTGTCTGTTAGACAGGGGCTAATACATTTTCATGTCAAGTAGGATAGCCATCTCATTAACTGTAGTTTATCTCCAATCTCTTTTCGTCAAAACACACTGTCGTGGAATTAAAGCAGCTGATGCCACGACATTCGCCACATGCTGGTGAGCATATTAACCCATGTTTCCTGCAGCTACACCTACTGTCACAGTTCTCCTTACAGATACACCGGATGACCTTTAAAAGATTAGCTGGTGCTGCCGGCAGATCATTCATGAGAGGATGATACTCTTCATCTTTAAGTTTCCAACCCCACTTTGCAGGCTTGAGTTTGTGCTTACCCATCCACTGTTGAACTTGAAGGTACACCCTTTGACTATGAAACTTTACAGCAGTTGATGGTGGCAACGAACGTACAGTCCATGCCAAAAGTCCTGTGCCAGGCAGTTTTGGCGAGCGCGGTTATCTGGCATCGTCAAAAGGAGACAAGCACACGCGACCACACGTGGAGTGTTCCAGAAACCTCGATTATGTGACCAATCCATTATATGGTGTCTCTAAGTGCATATCCTCTATGAACTACCCAATTTACTGATGATCAATGATAAAATGGTAGAGTGTATTTTATACTGTATTAATTTTAACATAACATTATCAGTGATATTACTTTTATCCTCTTCACCACTGATCGGCGCGTTAGCCGCTTCAGCGATCGGTCACGTCTCTGTTACGATCTGTTTGGCAGGTACTGGGCGTGCACTGGCTCCTGAATGTATCTGAACCTGCTCCAGTGCTTGTCAAGTCTGGTCTTGAAAGAGCTCACACTCGGTACCGTCACAACACTCTCTGGCATATTGTTCCAAGAGTTTACAATTCTCACTCCAAAAAAGTTACCCCTCACAGTTTTCTAGACTTGCGCCTTCTTCAACCTTGAGCTGTGACCCCTTGTGAGGCGAGCGTCTGCCAGATCCAGGTAAAGACATTCGACTCAGTAGTGCCCCTTGAGATGTTTAAACACCTCAATTAGGTCCCCCCTTGCCCGTCTGTCGTATAATTCATAGGCAATTGCAGGCGCTCTAACCTCTCAGGGTAGCTGAGGTCACGAAGTGCTGGCAACAGTCTGGTGGCCCTCTTTTGGACATTTTCAATCAACTGACAGTCCCTAGAATATCTCGGTGACCAGACGGGGTGACAGTACTCTTGACTGGGAAGTAGCTTAGTCTTGAAGATCATTACGACCTTCTTATAAGACATAATAATTTAGTTGCCTGACTCACCTTCTCGCAAAGACCCGGGAACTTCAGCTTTTGTCAACATCCACACCTAGGTCCTTTTCATATTCAGTCTTAGTTAATGCAGTTTTGTCATCGCGGTGGGACATATGATACGCCTCCTTACCGTTGGTAAGTTCCAAGTGCAGTCTCTTACACTTCGTGACATTGAAATTGAAATACTTTATTGACAATAAAACTATTACATCAAAAGGACAGGGTTGTATACTACTCCCACCTTCACTTTTGCCACAACCTTCTGGGGTTTACAAAAATTTATAAATGTTAATACAATAATTATTTTTACATCTATGAACTAGTTCATTTTGCCATGAACACTGTACTACATTAAAAGAACAGATAATGTAATCTTACAAAATTTTTATACATTACAAGAATTATTTTAATTTTTCCATTATTAATCAACCAAAAAACTTGTTTCTCTCAAGAAATGATCTGACTGTTCCTGTATGTTTGTATTTTTTCACATCCTAATACATAATGTTGTAGTGTATGTGCATCCCTAAGATGACTCAGTTGACAAGGTTGACCCGCCCCTCCACTTATCTGCCAGTAATATTTGTTTCCCAATATTAATCTCATTATAACAGTGTCAACAGATGCTAAGTTAGTTCCGTAAGTGACATTGGTGTTTTGTAAAACATACAAATAATGCTGAAAACTCTCGTTACATATGGCAATCACTTCTCTTCTTGCTTTTTTCCCATTCCTTTCTTTCCCTTTCCATTTACCTCTTTATCGTTCTAATACTTACATTGCTAACAATATCTATATACATATTTTCTACAGCTTTTTTGGCCAATTTGTCAGCCATTTCATTTAAATGAATCCCCACATGTGTGTTTTTTTTTTTTTTACGGGGATGGAATCCATACAAACTGCACTGTGCATTCCATTTCTTGCATTACTACAGTCCTGGCTTGTAGGATATAAATCCGTTGCCAGCCTAATCAGGATCTTATAAAAAGGAAAGTCAAGAACCAAGGGTTTCCAAGGGGTAACAAACAACCGTTGGAGATTAACATCTCTTTACTAAGAAAATAATCAAAATAATTTAACTCGGACACCACTCACACAAATATTAATTAAACAGCACTGGAGTCAAACAATTACTCTAAGTCTAAACAAAACAATCAATACAACAGACTTCCTCCTAACCAGCAAGGTGGAATGTTCTGGTAATGTGGTGATCCTCTCTCAGGGCGGAAAGCTTCCTCACTTGGCGTCGGCGTTGGTGGGCGATGTCTTGCCACACAGGAGAGTCGCCAGGGCACGGACGGTGGATAGGGCCTGGAGGAAGTGACGATCACGTGGCAGCCGCGGCAGTAGCTGGAGTAGGTGACAGGAGTTGACAGCCGACTAGTGAAGGACTGTGGAATCAGCCCACGACCCCCTGGAACCTCAGATGAGTACAGAACCAGAGTTGGAATCGAACAGCCTGGTGAAGTAGCAGCTGTGGTGAAGGTTGGATCGTGTTTCCTGTCCCACGAGGCAGCAGCGACCTTCTCACCTCCGTCTACCCCCCTAGAAGGGGCCGCGAACAAGCAAATGAGCGAAGGACAACCATCCCTCTCATTACAGCCCTTACAACCAGTCACTTACAGATATTAACAATATGAAAATTACTGGATTTTTACTCTGCAAAGCTTCCAATGCACTTATACTATCAACAAAAATATGTTTCTTTACATTTCTCTATTGCAACCTGAAGTCCTTCACATATTGCATGTAGTTCAGCCAGCGTGGATGAGGTGTTACTAATTCTTTTATAAACTTTTTCATTTTCATAACACTCATTGATAAAATATTCCCTTAGAATAGCAACACATCCCGCCTGACCGTTACTTAATACTGATCCATCACAATATACAGTATATGAACAGTGTTTCGCCTGGTAAAACTATTTTTTTTCTCTAAAAAAGACATTTCGTAAATACCCGTAGCTGGGTTGCCAATCACCTTTTTTCCCCTCAAGCTGTAAAATATCTACTGTAATACATCCATCCTGCCATGGTCTAAACCTTCAATAAGTTTGTAATGAAATGCAATATTTATCTACTCCATACTCCATCATAATATTATACAGTAGCCTTGCATACTTGGACACATTGGCAAGATCTGTTCTTTCATTTAAGCACATTATTGTACGGGACAACCTATTATCTCCTCCTCTCCTAATGGTCCTAAGAGTAGCGGCTACTGCAAGCTCCTTTACTCTATGTTCTATACTTGGTAAATCTAACTCCATTGTCATTATTTCAACAATCCGTTGACAACCTAAAACAATTCTCATGGTCTCGTTTTGTATCACTTCCAGCCTTTGAATAACTTTCTTCCTGTACATTATAAGGATGGGAGCTGCATAGTCAATAACTGAACGTATAGTACTGATATAAACATCCTTAAAATAGGAATTCCTGCACCATTTCCCTTCCATGCCAAAGCTCTTAAAGGTCTTAAACGTCCTTACATGCATTCTCCAGGTATTGTATCTCACGTTATTTACTGTTGGACTTTTACCCAATGTACTGTACATCCCAAGGTATTTGTAAACATCAACTTTTTCTAGCCTTATTCCACTAAAAAAAAAAATCCCCTTGTTCATAAATTCTGACCTGATATTTAGTGTTTCCATTGTTAATTACAAGGCCCATTCTACAACAAAGTATACTCAATGCATCTAAAGCCTCTTGCATGTTTTTCATACTTTACACTGTAAAAGTATATCATCAGCACATAGACTCGGTTGGGTGGCAGGCACTGGTAAACACAGCTGTGAGTGCTAGCTCCCAAATTTGGCATGTTTTCGAACCCATTACATTATCTGAAGGATATATAGACTTACCCACTTGTGTATAAGGACCTGAGGATAAAATAAGTATCGTCAAGCAATTTTGGTGTTGGGAACTTACTGTTTACCACACGAAAATAACTGCTCGGGTCCCATCACTCCTGGCTGGGTGTTGTGGGATGTCAACATTGCCCCATGGAAAGTGAATTATCGCTTAAGAACTCTACATGGAAGAGTAAAGAAAAGATAGTATTGGACGAAGTTCTTGAAGACCTTGAGTTGAGTAGTGATGAGTCGAATACGAGTGATGAAGCACAAGGGAAGTTCGAAAGTGAAAAAATGCAGCTACAACAAGAGGTAGTGAAAAAGAAAGAAATTTCTAAAAGGATGAGGAAGACAAGCTGGCAAGAGGACAGTGAAAGCGGAGAAGTGAGAGAGGAGAAGAGACAAAAAAATCTAGGACAAAAAACGTGTGTGGGTGGTAATAATAATGGAAATAAAAGAAAGGAGATAATGGAGAATGGATCAAGAACAGAGCAAAGTATGGAATTTGAAGGAAGCAGACAAGAACACACACAAGGTAATGTTGGTCGTGTCAGGAAGAGATTAATTTTTCCACAGTCATGCCCGATGACCTTCCTTGAAAAATTAAAATGGGCACTACAACTAGGACGGGAGCATCTCAGCTTTGAGCCTCTTTTGAAAGAAGGCACACACAAGCCTTATCTTACAGTGGGGACCATGGAGGCTGTGGAAATGTTGACAACTGTTGGGTACAAGGGATTACTGATGGTTTTGCCACAGGAGAGCGACATACTACTTACAAAGGTTATAATCTTCAGGTACCCTGTAATACTAAATCCAGAATACTTATTGGATGACGAAAGATTTGTTCGGGTCAAGAGGCATTTAATAAGGGGCGAAGAGAGAAGCCAGGTTATTGCTCTAATGAGAGGAAAGGTTCCAGAGAAAGTGTTCATCACAGGAGCAGGGTATAGGAAGGTGGCACTATATGTGGAGGGACCAATTATGTGTCTCAAGTGTTGCAGATGGGGACATAAGGCCTGGAGCTGTCAACTGGACCCACGTTGTAGATGCTGTGGGAAGAAGAACAAATCTAGAAACTGTAAGGACAAGATCAATGCAGGAGAAAAAGTGAAGCCTTGTTGTTGTAATTGTGGTAAAACTCACAATGCTAGTTCAATTGCATGCGAGATGAGGCCACGTATGAGAAGTGACCAACAAAGGAATTATTCAGAGAACACTGAAGAAGTACCCTGTGGTCTGACAGTGACAAGACAGCAGGAGAACACACAGACAGTGGAGACAGTGATCCCTGAGAATGCCTGGCATGAAGATTCAAGAAGGATAAGGACTGCGCTTGCGGCCGGAAGAGTTGTTGATGCCAGGAACAAACAGAGTAATAAACAAGTAGCAAGTGAGAGTAGTGGTGCAGCCCTCCAGGTTAGTGATAAAACTGTGCAAGAAATTCTGGGAGAAGAGGTGCTTAATATGTTTCAGCTTTTGCAAAAGTTAGGTCAGAAAATAGAAGTGATAGAGAAAAGACTTGATACAGTGATAAATAAAGAAAGGGAAAACAAAGCTGTGAATAATGTAGAATTAGAAGGGAAAGAGGAAAGTGAAGAGCTCAAGCTTTTGAAAAATTCAGTGCTTAAAATAAGTATTAAAGGGAAGGAGAGGAAAATAAAGGATTGTGTAGTGCAGGGAGCAACAACTGAAAGTTTTAAAAATGTGTTGGTAAAGTGTAAAGATGCTGATAAAGAAAAACTTTTGAGGAAATGGGAAACTGTGCAGGAGGATTGGGCCTTCTTAAAGAATCTGATTGGAAAGGATATAAAATGTGTAAATATTAATCATGGATCTAGCTAGCCTTAAGATAATGTCCTGGAATGTTAATGGTCTACGAAATAGAGTGACAGATGTACACTACTTTACCCTTAAAAATAATATTGACATAATTACCCTTCAAGAGACTGGGGACAGGAAAGGCGACTTGCTTAAACTGTTTTGATATAAGGGATTTCATCTCTATTCGGGTGAAGGTATAAGAGGGGTCTCAACATACATTAAGAATTCCATACCAGCAGAACTAGTTGGAAGCCCGAGTAGAGTACAAGGAATAGAAAGTGTCTGTATAAAGTTATATTTGAAGGAAGGAGACTTGAACATAGCAAATTTGTATATTTCTGGAGGCTGTTTTGACATCAACTTTGGACTCAACTTTGGCTGCAGAAGATTTTAATGCTCGACATCCAAGACTCGAAACAATGGGGAGAATTAATTGTAATGGTATAAAATTTTGGCAATTTTTACAAGATCACCCAGATGCTTACTTGTTAGGAAATAAGGAAGTGACTCATATTAAAGGAGGAAGGCTAGACTATGCTTGCATGATAAGCAGTCAGGGAGTCCAGGGAGAATGTGAGATAATAAGGGAGCTAGTCAGTGACCATTTTGTTGTGTATGTTCAATTACCATTAGGGAAGAGACAGGTGAGATATAGGAGGAAGAGATTGAAACTAAACAAGGATGACACAGAAGTGTTTACCCAAAATATAGAGAAATGGTACAGAAATTATACACCAGTCTGTATGGATAGCTTTTATAATGACTTAGTTGGGGAGATAGAAAGATATTTAACTAAGTCAACACAGAAAAAGATAAATGATAAGACACATGGGGCTAGGAAACACTGCTATACCAATGACAAAATGTTGAAGGGATGGACACAAATGTTAAGGGCAGCACATAAAGATTGGCTAAAGAATGGTAGAAGAGAAGAAGATAGGGAAATCTTCATGGATATAACCAAAATATGTGGGCAGGCTAGGAAGGAGGCAAGGGAGAAATATTGGCAAGACTTTGCACAGCACATTGGGGAGAGTAAAAATCTCAAACAAATATGGCAGGATATTAACAAAATTAGAGGAAAAAGGAGTAATTTTATTAGTCATCCTCATCCAGAGGAAGAAGCTAATAAACTGGTTGACAAATGGGCTAAAGCAGCTAGTGTTGCCTCCCTGCCTAACAGGACAATAGGAGCATTAGATGAGTGGCAAAATGAAAGAAGAAGATTTATTTCATCAGCTCTAAATATTTGTGATGTAACATGTGTAGATATTACTCAAAATGAGTTATTAAATGCTGTTAAAAAAGGAAAATCTACAGCACCAGGCGAAGATGGCGTGACTTATGAAATTTTGAACTGCTTAGTTGGTATGTAAATAGTCCATTATTAGATTTATTCAACATGAGCTATACAGAGGGTAGATTACCAACAGAATGGAAGAAAGCGATAGTTATTCCTGTCCCTAAGGCAAATGGTGGATACAGGCCAGTGTCTTTAACGTCTTGTTTTTCCAAGATGATGGAGAGAGTATTATTAAATAGGCTTGTATATATTGTGGGGAAAATCTATCTTGTAATTTATTTTTTTTTGGAAGGGAAATGTGCTTCAGACTGTGTTATAAAATGTTTATCAAATGATGCAGACAGATGTAGAGTTTTTGTGGATTTACAAGGAGCATTTGATAAAGCTCACAGTGAAGTAGTTATGAATGAGCTGGCTGCTCTAGGGGTATCAGGAAAGTTGTTACACGGGATAGGTGACTACTTGCATGGAAGGAGAATCTGTGCATGGTATCAGGGATGTTTGTCTGAGGAAAGAGCACTTGAACTAGGCACTCCCCAAGGGGGAGTATTGAGTCCAATGATATTTAATGTGTTAATGAACAAGATAGCCTCACACAAATATCCCAAAGGAGTTGTAACCATCATTTATGCAGATGACATCCTATTTCAAGGAAACTCTGTAAAAAATTTGCAGATTGCATTAAATAATTTTAGTGTTCTTTCTCAAAAGATGGGCTTAGTTATCAATGAAGAAAAAACCAAGTGTGAATGTAAAGGAAGAGGAACTGAATCCGTTTTTCTAAATGGAAAAATTGTTGAGAAAGTGTCAAAGTATAAATATTTAGGAATGTATATTGGCTTTACTTGTGAAAGTATAGAGGCAGAAATATATCATGACCTCACTCAATGTAGAGCAAGATTACAGCCCTTGAAGGCTCTAGCATGTTGTGGTAAAGGTGCTGGGGTACCCATACTGAGAATGATGTATATTTCTACCATCAGATCACTTATAGACTATGCAGCACCTTTCCTCTCTTGTACTGGTGAAGGAAGGCTAAGGAAGCTTGAGATCATGCAAAATGAAGCAATGAGAATAATTTTAGGGTGTCAAAAGAATGCAATGATTGAGATAATAAAAATGGAACTTGTATGTATATTATGTATTATGTATGTATATTATGTATGTGCTCCATTTGTATACACTATTTATTCAGCCTAGTTAGCAGTTTGTGGCAATGTATTTACCATGTCCCACATGCTTAATTAATGTGCCTGGCGACATATGGAAGCTGCTAATGTATCACTCACCACATGTCACCTAGAGACTAGTTGACCCCCATACAGAGTAAGGAGCACTACCTCCCTTGTGTACATATCTGTTTATCCAGTAAATAGAACCTACAAAACTCTACAAGTGTTTGTGTTCGCTCCTGTAGATAGAACTTGATACCCAGAACACGTACATGGCGCAGTGTGTAATTTTACTGGACCATTATACAAGTGAAGTGTGAACTTTGTGGAGGGACCGGCTTATGGACTCCTACTCTGCGTCAACCGCCACTAGTGCCCGTCTCCTCCAAGAATTTATAGCAACTTTGAGCGGTGTCAGTGACAGTGATTTTCTGTGAAGTGTTTAGTGCATTGTGTATTCAGTGCAATAACTGTGTGACCTTGTTCTAAAGGATTCCCAAGCTAAAAGGCATGTTCTGGGCATTTGCAAGGAGTAGACTTGAGTACACCTCCCCTCGCGAAGCCTGGAGGGTAACTGACGCGAGACTGCCCGGACCACCCGAGACGCACACACACACACACACACACGTACGAACACACTGACTGCGGCCATTCCTTTATATATATTTTTTATATATAATCTACTTATCTGTGCATTTAATTAATTTTTTGTCCCAGATCTTGTTGATACGACAGGCTGACCGGTCAACACTGATTTGAGACACAGTACACAGATGAAATAATTATATCTCGTGCCTTACACAGTCGTGGATCCAACGTCCGGATGAGTCAGTAGGATGACAGCTCGGCAGAGATGGATGACCAGGCGGGACAGGACGCTCCAGCTCCCACGACATCGCGCAGCCCTTCACCTCGATATTCAGCGTTGTCTCCAGAGATAATTGCTTTAATAAAGTTTATGAGAGATGAACGGCGTCACGACTTTGCTAAAAGACGTGTGGAGGACGAAGAAAGAAGAGAAGCAGAGGCAGAGAGAGACCACCAACGGAGATTGGAAGACAGTGCACGGTTTGAAGCTTTGATATCTCGCCTCACGGTTAACCAAGCCCCTGGCTCTAACACTGCCTCGGTATCGACTGGTTCAGATACCTCATCAACGCTTTCTTCACGCCCCCAGCCCCACCCAAAGCGGCTGCTCAAACACCGCCCATCTTGAAGCCTGATGTGAATTTCCAGACTTTTGGTGAATGGCGGCGACGGTGGACTGATTATGCTACAATGGTGGATCTCCAGAGGTTGTCACAGCCTAAACAACTTATTCAGCTGCGTATGTGCCTGTCCTTGGAAACTCAGCGTGTCTTGGAACATACGTTACAGGTACCTCCGACCGCTTCGTTTTCTGTAGAGGAGGTACTGGACATTCTACAACGGCACATCAAAGGGCAGCGGAATGAAGCTCTACACAGGAGGGAACTGTTTAGCTGCAGACAGATGGAGGGCGAGACTTTTGATGCCTTTTATGTACGACTCAAGAGAGCCTCGGAAGAGGTAGATATATGCCCAGGTAACCACCAGCAGTGCGAGGAGACCCAGTTGAAGCAGGTGATCCTGATGGGTGTTAAGGACGAGGAGCTTGTCCAACGCCTCACCTCCCTCGACTCTTCCTCTTCTCTTAAGGATGTGTTGACGATATGTCGCTCCTATGAGGCTGCCAAGTGTGCCACCTCTGCCATCCGAGCTCCCCCTACAGCTGTACGCGCTGTGTCCCGGTACAAGAAGGACAAGAAGTCTACTCCAACGCATTCGCCCACCACGCCCACGCCCGGTTCATTTTGTAACAACCGTGTTAAGCAGCCCGGAACACAGGTGTGTCCAGCTGCTGAGTCTACCTGCAACAGTTGTGACCGTAAGGGCCACTGGTCACTCACAGTACGGTGCCCAGCTAAACGCGTCCAGTGCAATGTGTGCGGTCGTCTGGGCCACTACAACAAGTGTTGCCCTTCCAACAAACCCAAGGGACAGCGTCGGCGGAAGCTTCAGCGCCCTTCCACCAGTGAGGGCCGCCCACAGTCTTCCAATCAGAAGCATGACGACCCTGGACAACGCTCGAGCCATATTAAGAATGTGTGCTCCCCCTCGCGTCCCAGGACCAAAGTCCCCCAGTACATCAGTGTCATCGTGACCTACAGCAGTGTGTCATCCCGTCTTCAGATGTTGCCCGACACCGGCGCTGATGCTACAGTCATCGGTCCCCAGCATTTGCAATGCTTGGGGCTCTCTCCAAGTGATCTAGGACCGCCCCCCAAGGATCTCCGCTTCACTGCAGATGGTTCACAGATGGCCCCAGCCCTAGGTTCACTCCAAGCACAAGTCACCTTTGGCAACAGGTCGTGTCAAGCCTGGATTGATGTGCATAACGGTGTCCCGACTCCTTTGCTGTCCTACAGACATTGTCAAGAGTTGGCCATCATCTCCCAGGGCTTCCCCAAACCTATTCTCGAGGTAAAACACGCCAACAGGGTACAAGGAGGGAGCAGCAACGACCCTGCTGCCACCCTACCCCTGCCTCTTGCCAGTGACACCTCTCCTTCGGATGCTCGGAAGTACTTCCTGAAGGAATTCAGCGACGTTCTGGTTACCAAGTCCGCTCTGGATTCCAAGCCTCTCAAGAAGATGGTAGGCCCCCCCATGAGGATCCACCTGAGGGACGACGTGAAGCCCTTTGCTATTTACACCCCTCGACTGGTCCCCCTGGCCTTCCGCGAGGCGGTCAAAAACGAGCTGGACTCCATGGTCGCCCAAGAAATTATTGCACCAGCCGGGGATGACCCGTCTCTATGGTGTCACCCTATGGTAGTCGTCGCAAAACCCAAAGGTGGTGTTCGGATCACCACTGACCTCTCCAAGCTCAACAGCCAGGTGTCTCGTCCTGCGCACCCTTTTCCCACGTCCTTTGCAGCTGTACGCAGTGTGAACCCGAAGGCGCGCTTCTTCACGACGATGGACGCCCTGTGTAGATACTGGCAGATAGAGCTTGCCGAAGAAGACCGACCACTTACAACTTTCATTACCCTGCATGGACGTTACAGTTATTGCCGTGGCCCCATGGGATACGCCGCTACAGGAGACGCTTTCTGTCTTCGAGGTGATATGGCTCTACAAGGTATGGCAAACTGCGTGAAAATGGTCGACGACATACTCGTGTACGATGAGGAGTACATGGATCACCTCTGCCGTATCTACGAGGTACTCAACAGGTGCCGGAAGCACGGCATCACCCTAAATGCCGACAAGTTTGTTCTGGCCAGATCTTCAGTGGACTTTTGTGGGTACACCCTCTCAGGGAATGGTATCGCAGCTGACCCGGAAAAGGTCCACGCCATCACGGATTTTCCCACCCCTGCTAACCTCACCGACTTGAGGTCCTTCATCGGTCTCGTCAACCAGTTAGCAGAGTTTTCACCGGACATCTCCGCAGCTGCCCAACCACTTCGCCCCCTGATGAGCCCCAAGAGGACATTCCTGTGGACCCCCGACCACGACAAGGCCTTCCAGCAAGTGAAACAGGCCCTGTCTAGTCCACCTGTCCTCGCCACGTTTGACCCAGCCTTGCCGACGGTTCTGCAGACAGATGCCTCACGCTTGTACGGCGTGGGATACGCCCTATTGCAGGATCATGGTGGAGGGCAGTTCCGGCTCGTCCAGTGAGGCTCGCGTTTCCTCTCTGATACCGAGACGTGCTACGCCACTATTGAGATGGAGCTGTTGGCTGTGGTTTGGGCGATGTCCAGGTGCAGGTTTTACCTCATAGGCCTGCAACACTTTCACCTAGTGACCGACCATCGCCCGCTTGTTCCAATCCTCATCCACTACACGTTCGACGCCATTGAGAACCCTCGCCTCCAGCGTCTGAAAGAGAAGTTCTCGGCGTACGTCTTCACAGCAGTGTGGCGTGCTGGTAAGGAGCTCTGCATCCCTGATGCCTTATCCCGCTCGCCTGTCAGCCGCCCTACTCCAGAACACCATGTGCTCGACGCCGACCTCACTCTTTCCATCAGGACTGTGGTCACTCTACACGCCGTCCAATCCCTTCGTTCGGACCTGTCACCAGATGACGGCAAGGCAATGGAGGACCTTCGAACAGCGGCCCGAGATGACCCTTCCTACGTCCTACTCGTCGAGTGTGTGAGGAATGGATTCCCTAGCAACCGCTACGACCTTCACAACCCCCTGCTCCCGTATTGGAAACTCCGCGAGGAACTCTACTGCGACGGAGACCTTGTTCTGTACGGAGCACGTGTAGTTGTCCCTGCTGCCTCACGTCCCCACGTCTTGGCTCGCCTTCACGACAGTCACCGTGTAGCTGAGGCCACCAAACGACGTGCACGACAGACTGTGTTCTGGCCCGGCATCGACTCCGACATCTCCAATGTTGTCCGTGCGTGTGAGCCCTGCCAAGTATTACAACCCAGCCAGCAGCAGGAACCCTTCATGAGTGACGACAACCCCACCCGCCTCTTTGAGTCTGTGTCGGCCGACTTTTTCTCTGTGTCAGGAAAGTCCTTCCTTGTTATCGTCGACCGTCTCTCTGGTTGGCCGGTTGTCATCAAGTGCGGTAATGACACGACGTGTGACGCCACCATCAGCAAGTTCCGCCACTACTTCCGTGACGTGGGCGTTCCTGTACGCCTGCAAACCGACGGAGGGCCCCAGTTCACAAGCCGGGACTTTGCTGTGTTCTTTGACCGATAGGGAGTCCGGCATGTGTTGTCATCGCCCCATTACCCGCAGTCCAACGGCCACGCTGAGGCTGCTGTCAAATCCCTGAAGCACCTCATCCTTAAGGTGGCCCCTTCTGGGAATATTGACTGCGAGGCCTTTGACCGGGGTCTTCTTGAACTCCGCAACACACCTAACTACACCCTCAATCCTTCTCCAAGGAGTGGCTGGCCAAGACAGAGGATTGTGATCGCCGAGCCGCCGAACGTGTTCAAGACGTCGTCGCCCGCTACAACGACCACGCCCGTTCTCTCCCCAGGTTGAGTGTCGGCACCCAAGTCCGTGTTCAGGACCCGACCTCCCTATGTTGGGACAAATTGGGCGTAGTCATGGGTCTCGGTAGGTCACGGGACTACCAGGTGCGGTTACCCAGTGGTCGTGTGTGGTGGAGGAACCGCCATTTTCTCCGCCCCATAACAATGCCTTCTGCTGACCCCACCACCAGTGTTGAGTTCCATACCCTTCCCAGTGTTCAAGTCCCTCGACGCTCAGAACGGATCCAAAAGAAAAGGTCCGCTCAAGACTTTGCTATGAGCGTATAGGGGGGAGGGAGGTGTGTGTATATTATGTATTATGTATGTATATTATGTATGAGCTCCATTTGTATACACTATTTATTCAGCCTAGCTAGCAGCGTGTGGCAATGTATTTACCATGTCCCACATGCTTAATTAATGAGCTTGGCGACATATGGAAGCTGCTAATGTATCACTCACCACATGTCACCTAGAGACTAGTTGACCCCCATACAGAGTAAGGAGCACTTCCCTCCCTTGTGTACATATCTGTTTATCCAGTAAATAGAACCTACGAAACTCTACAAGTGTTTGTGTTCGCTTCTGTAGATAGAACTTGATACCCAGAACACGTACAGAACTAGAGTTACAGAGCACTTCACAGAG
This sequence comes from Homarus americanus, assembly GCF_018991925.1. Lineage (NCBI taxonomy): Eukaryota > Metazoa > Arthropoda > Malacostraca > Decapoda > Nephropidae > Homarus > Homarus americanus. Next base: position 18,862,523 of record NW_024722227.1, on the reverse strand, counting down.
GGTCAATGAAATTAATACAGTTGCAGCAGTTCGATTAATGAGAGGGAACAGTGGGGGTAAATTTGTACAAGATATAAATGATGGTTTAAAAGATAAAAGGACCTTCTGCAGGCAAGGCAAGAGAGGATACATGAATGGATTAGTAGATATTATTAAAAAATGTAATCTGGCAGACTGGTGTACAGCTGTTCAGAAGAGTTGTAAGAATCCACCCTGGGAAGAACGAGAAGTAGAGTTAGACATAGTGCCTCTCACAATGAAGAAATCATTACATGAACCAGGACAGTTAAGGGCTTTATATGGGAATAAGATTAGTAATTTGCCTAAAATAAACACATTGCATGTATATTGTGACGGTTCAATTATGTCAAGTGGCAGGGCAGGGTGTGGGATCCTTATAAGACAGTACACTGAACAAGGAAATGATGACATCAAAATTGGACTTCGGTTGAGCAGTTTTATATCATCAACACAAGCTGAGTTTTATGCAATGTTAGTAGGATTGGAAAATGTTGTAAATATGTATAAAGATGCATATTTTTTTGTTGATAGTAGGGCAGCTTTGGATTCTTTGAACAGTGGGAGTCCAGTCTTTGAAGACATTATTGGTTCATGTAGAAAATTAGTAAAGACAATAAGGAAAAATGGCCATAATGTTCAATTTGTATGGGTCCCTTCACATGTAGGCATTGGTCTTAATGAAGCAGTAGATATAATAGCAAAAAGAGCCACGGAAAAGGCCGAGATCGACATAATATGCACTAAAACCTTGAAACAATTAAGGAGCAAATTACGGAAAATACAATCAATAGAAGATAATTTCAAAAGGAATGAGATATACGAGAAAAGTGAAACAATGAAACATTACCATCATGTTCTCATGAACACAAAATTTACATATGGGAAAGATAGGAGTAGGTGGAAAGATTCAGTGTATATGAGGTTAAGATTAGGATATAAATATTATTGGGAACTTGGAACTGAGAGAAGTGAACAGGATAAAGAATGTAGAGTTTGTAGAACATCCAGATCCCATACCCTGCCATAATTATATACTGGAATGCCCATTGCTTAATGTATATAGAAATGCCCATATAAATAATGTCCCCATGCAAATAGAGTGGATGTTTAAAAATAGGAAAAATAGATGAAATATTAAAGAAATATAGAAATTTTGCATCTAGAATATAACTATGTATGTATATAACTGATTATATGAAATATTAGGGATTTATGTGAGTCCTGAGAGGGACATTCCTGGACTGGGGTGGGGATGACTTATGTCACTTCATCCCTTTGAGATGTATTAATGGTTTTTGTATCTCAATAAACGTATCAATCAATCAATCAATCAATCAGCACATATTATAACCTCTGTGTCTCCAGGAAATTGGTAGCGAGCCATTATGTTCATCAATATGTTAAAAAGAGTGGGGCTAAGTACACCTCCATGCGGAGTCACCAACTCCATCTGTCTCTCTTCTGTGTACCAACTCTGAAACCATACTCTAGCCATTCTGTTACTCAAGTAATCCCAATCCATTTCAGCAACTTCCTAGAAACCCTTAAATTAATTAGTTCCTCAAGTATGAATTCTTTATTTGTCGTATCAAAGGCCCCTTTTAAGTCAACCAAAGTCCTACATGTAGCCTTGGAGTTATTCAAACAATTTACAACACAGTCTGCAGTACTTCTCCCTTTCATAAATCCATGTAAATTGGGCGCCAAGAGATTTTCCACTTCATACAACAACCAGTTTAATACTATTCTTTGTATCATTTACTAAAACAAGAGGTCAAAGATTTTGGACGAAAATCTCTAGTGTTCTTCGGTATTAGTACAATTACTGCTATCTTCCACTTAAGTGGGATACAACCTCCATTATAAGACATATTAAACAAGTCTAACAGGGGCCCTTCTCTAATGCCAGCCAGACAGTTAAGTATATCATATGGTATTCCATCATCACCGGGTGCCGTAGACTTTCCCTTTTTAATCGCATATAATAACTGGCCTCTCGTTAAAGGAACACATGTATCATCCTCCAGTGTACACTGACTTTGTACGAACTCACGCCTAATTCTACTCTTACTTTGTAATGAGGCCTGCACACACTGAGGTAATTCGGCAAAACTAGCAGTCCCAGCCCTGTGGGTCAGTTTCGAACACCTCGCACTTTATTCACTTCCTCGCCTCTTGCTTGATTTCACTACACATTTTTGCAGTTTCTTTCGGTACTTGCTTGATTTCATTGTCATTTTGATTTGCACTCCATTCTCTTTGCACCTTTCTAAGGAGTTTACTCCAGCCCTGAACCAATTTGTCATTAACATACATATTACGTTTCCCATTATTTATTTCTCCTTTATAACTACACTAACTTGTCGTCGAAACAGATTCAATAATTTGTAATAAATCATCATAAAAGCTATCAACATCCTTTGGTTTATAATCTGTATACCAATCCTGTATAGTAGTGACCAGCTACTGTTTTTTTTTCTTCCGGCAACCAATATCTTTTCCGCTTAATTAACTTCTGTATTTTGTTAACATGTATAGTAATTCGTAATGCAAAATGATCACTAAACAAATCAATAACTATCTCAGCATTTGCTCTTATTCAGCATGTATTAAAAAGCACTGCGTAATCTAACCTTCCTCCATGTATGTGGGTAGGCTCATGATTCACCAATATTTCAACATCATCAAACTCCTCCAAGAAGTGTAACAATCTCCTTCCATTAATGTTGCTGGGTCACATAGTACCCATGACTTCATGTCTAGCATTAATATCACCAACCAAAACACTAGCATCATTAAATAGGCACTCAGGCATGTCATCAATATCCAAACTTTGAGGATTTACATAGATGTTAGCAATACATATAGACCTCCCTTTGACGTAGATTTTAACTCACAACTTTCAACCCCATTCTGCTTGTCAGCTATTATCAATTCAACCGGTAAATTTTTCCGAACATAAGTTAACAGACCTCTTGTATTATTTCTATTATTAGCTGGCAAACAGATAAATGTTTCTGTTTACCAGCTAATAATAGAAATAATCACGTAAATTCATCAAATTACCATCCTTCGTTCCCGTCACTTGTAAGGCTATAAAATCCATCTTATAGAACAGTGCATAAGCATGCACATCTGTGGTCCTAGGAGGTAAGCTATTTACATTCCATGAAAGTATACTTAATCTAGTGTCCTCCATTTTCCCTCTTAACAACAGAAACTAAACTTATTCTCTCATTCACAAACTGTTCCATTACTTCTTTCACTCGAGCTAATACCTTATCATGTAATACTTTGGGTACGTCACCCTACTTGCCGGTTATCTCTTCCCTGATGTCCACATTTCCTGTCCCCCAAAGCTAAGATGGTTTGTCAGGTTTTCTTACTGTATTATTTTCAACCTTCTTTCCTCTTAGTTCAACATCCACATTTCTATGTTCACATAAATGGGAAATTACCTTCTGGTTGTCCTCTACCTCTTTTCTAAGCATCTGATTTTCTTGCCTGAGTTGAACTACTGCACCATACACATCACCAAACTTGTCAATTGCCTTATCTTCTGGAACAACTTTTGGTGCGGCTCTTGCACCATTTCCTGTTACATTCAGCGTATCGCTCTGTTCCATCCTTTTCTTCCTCACGTTTTCAGTTGAAGGTAGAGTTGTCTCACCTGCAACTCCTCGTCCTTTTTCCTTTTCTCGCTGTTGCACTTCCCCCATGCTCTGCCACCATGCACCACGCATCTGTGGCTTCTAATTGCAAATTGTGGAACCTGCATTATGCGCGCCCCCACAATTGCAACAGCACGGCACAACATGTTGCCCAGACTTTATTTTATTTCCACATTCTATTGAATTATCATTTTTTCCACAGTAACGGCACCGACATTCACGTTGACATTTCCAGGCCATATGGCCCCACCTGCTGCACTTGTAACACAGAACAGGTTGTTCAATAAACTTTGCAATTCACTTATATCCTATTCCAGAAATGAATATCTTCTCCGAAACGTCTCCCTTCATCAAGGCTACCACTTGATTCTTCTTCTTGCCCCGGATTTCATGTCGCTTTGCCCATACAAAAATCGTGTATCGTCAAGTAGAAAATCAGGATCCAGTATAACCAGGTACATGAAGACGATCACCTACCTTGGTGAGTTGCTTTGTGTCCTGAGGCATCGTCATAATTACCTACTTAAATCCTGTCGTTGTCAAAAACTCTACTGCCTCATCCCCAGCTACAGTCAGATTGGAATTATTACGACCTTTATTAAGGAGAGGTTCAAACTTTTTATTCTCTTCCCAGTGTAGCAGTCCACAACAATCGCTCATAGAATGACATGCGTAAATCACTTGGAAAGTTCAACCTCCTCGTACCTGAGCTGTTTCCACCACCCGGGTTTCTCGGCACATTGGTACCTTCACGATGATCCATTCGACTAACCTGCTGTGTTTTATCCCAGTTGTATTTCATCTGCTTTTTTTCTGTATGTGCAGTCCTCTTCTTCCTATCATTCATGATCTCATCACTATCACTTCATTTACTTTTCTTCGCCAACTCCCGCCTCCTCTTCTTTTCTTTCTTGCTAATCACCTCTTGAAAACTCTCTGTCACCTCCATTGTTGTTGGCCGTGGATCATCTGCTTCCGATTCGCTACTTGAAAGCCGCAGGTCGTCTTCTGAGCTCTTCAGTCGTGCAATCTTTTCTTCGCTAGCCAAATCCTTTACAAATCCTTCACCACTTGCCCCAGGCGTGGTACAAAGCTTAGGCAGTCATTGAAAAACAGCGGTGTTGTCGCACAGTACAAGGCTGACATGTCCGACCAGTGCGGCCAGCGTTTAGAGAAATGCGTGACATTGAATCTTAGCAGCCATTTCTTCGACCATTCTTGAAGCTCACAGAAATCCTTCTGAAGCTCTTCACAGTATGCTTGGTTCTTAATTTCCCGAAATAACTTGGCGTCATCCGCAAACGCTTGTATGGAGGAATGTACAGCTTCTGGCATGTCATTTATGAAGCAAACAAACAACAGCGGGCCCAATACACTGCCCTGTGGTACCCTCTTGTGACTGGTACACATGATGATTTCGTTCCATTAATCATCACACACTGCTTGCGATCATGGAGAAAGTCCCCAATCCACGTGTTACGACCCTTGGCCTCTTAGGGTGTAACAATGTCAAAAATTCACAAATTCCACTTTATACTATAGGTCCAAGAATAGATCCCACCAAATTATCACTTCATTACTATGGGGTATATTGAAATTCATGCAGTGGCTTTAATTACAAAATATATTAACAAACAAACAAACTAACAAGTATATCCGTATGTACAAAAACAAATAAATACAAATTAAAACTGAACAAATAAACTACTCAACCGAGTGACAAAATAACGAACATCAACGTAATGATCAAACACTTATTTAGTCTAGACACTACCCTAAACAACGTGGTTATCCAACACACGTAACTCATAAGCAAGTAAGTTATTTACCGTTGAATTCTACAATATGACTACACACAGTCTCACATATAAATCACTATGTAATACTTGGTGTTCTCAAAAGTCGAGCAAGGTTAACACAGTATACCACTAGAAATACACAATAGGAGAGGAGATACTTATCTTACAACTGCCATCCCAATACTAAAACCACCCGATTCTGAGAGGTAAAACTAAATGGGTAGAGGTGGCAAAAATTAAGTCATAAATAAAAAACGTTCAACTTGCGAATCCACAAGTAGCTATCAAACGCTCACTTATTCATTAGTATTCGAAACTAATACAATAAACATTACTTTGTTTTACTTAACACATTGATACTAATGTTACTACATTTTAAGTATAACATATAATATCTTAATTTAAACTGCTTCAGTGTGTACACAACGAATCAATCGAAGTTCACATGCCGACCAGTAATCTATTCATTGGTTCTTATTCCGACACTCGTAACATCTCCCCCCTTTATTTAAAAGTTTAAGAAGCTCTGAATAAACTTTTACTCTACACGAGATAGAGTGTCGGCAATAATATTATCACAGCCCTTTATGTGTTTGATTTCTATATTATAGGGTTGAAGAGCTAATAACCACCGTAACATTCTTTGATTCTTATTTCTCATATTATAAACAAACTGAAGTGGATTATGATCTGTATAAACTATCAATGGGTAAGGTGATTCACTTACATACACCTCAAACTTTTCCAGAGCTAACAAAAGCGCCAATGCTTCTTTTTCTATTGTTGCATGTCCACGTTGATGCTTTTTCAGTTTGACCGAGAAATACCAGTTCGGGTGCAATATTCCATCTTTTCTGTTTTGCATTAATACAGCACCAACTCCTGTGTCACATGCATCCGATTGTATCACAAACTGTTTTTTAAAGTCTGGGAGTTGCAGTACAGGGGCCGTTGCCGACAACCCACGAACCTTTTCGAATGCTGTCAGGCATTCATCAGTCCACATAAACTTTCTTTTTGGGCTGACCAAATCTGTCATGGGAGTGACCACCCTGGCAAAATTTTGACAAAACCTCCTGTAGAATTCAACCATCCCGAGAAATCTTCTGAGATCCTTTCGATTGTGAGGTGCGGGTAGACTGAGAATATCGGCAACCTTGGCATCAATTGGAGCAATTTTCCCTTGTCCAATGACATGACCATGGAAGATTAAGGTGGCATGTCCGAATTCACTCTTGGGTAGGTTTACGGTGAAGTTGAACTCTGTTAGACGATTGAAGAGTTCACGGAGTCGGCCAATGCGTTGTACCCATGTGTCACCAACGACTACCAGATCATCTAGATAGGCGTACACTCCAGGCAGGCCTGATGTCATTATATGCATCGCTCGCTGAAATATTGCTGGGGCTCCTTTGAGGCCGAAGAGCATAACCTTGTATTGCCACAGCCCCTTCGCAGTGACAAAAGGTGAAATCTGCTTTGCTTCTTCCGAGAGTTTGATCTGGTAGTAGCCTTTGAGAAGATCCAGCTTGGTGACAAATGATGCTCGACCCACACTATCGATGATGTCGTCGATGCGCGGCAATGGATATGCATCAGCACGTGTCACCAGGTTGACCTTCCTGTAGTCAGTACACATGCGGACACTTCCGTCGGGTTTAGGCACCAGCACACAGGGTCCCCATGCACTACTACTGCTCTCCACTAGGTCATATTCCAGCAGATATTCCACCTCCTGCTTCAGCTTCTCCCGCTTATCAGGGCTCATTTGGTAGGGTGCTTGCTTGATGGGAGATGTGCCAGGCAGCAGTACTAGGTCATGCTCCAGCAGAGAACACTGGCGTGGCAAATCGTCGAAGAGTGGCTTGAACTCCTGCAGCAGTTGCACCACATCCTGATACTGCTGTTGTAAAAGATGGGATACTTGAGAGGTAGGGTCACACAATATACTGGAATTACAGATTTTTATGGGGATATCCACTTGGAAATCAGTGTCTGGGACCACCTCCTCTCCTCCTGTTACCGAACAAACCACTTCACTCCTACCAAAATACGGCTTCAACCTGTTGATATGAGTTAAACTCTCCAATTTTCTCTTGTCTGGAGTTGCTATGACATAGTTGAGGTCATTTAATTTCTTAACTATAGTGAATGGACCCTTATATTTAGCTTGAAGGGGATTTCTATACAGGGGTATAAGTGCTAAGACCCTATCTCCAGGCTTAAATTCTCTAGCTTGACAAAGCTCATCATATTGCTTTTTCATTTTCTCCTGTACTTCAGACAGATTTTCACGAGCAATCTCACTTACTCTCTTCAGTTTCTCTTTAAACTTCTCTACATACACTGACAAAGGGACTTTTATCTGATTACTTATCCAACTTTCCTTCAACACAGTCATATGACCTCTTACAGTATGAGCAAAAATCATTTCAAAGGGACTGAATCCTAGGGAGTCTTGGGCACTCTCTCATATGGCAAACAACATAAGTAGTACTCCTTCATCCCAATCCTTATCAGACTCCATACAGTATTTCCTAAGCATAGATTTAACAGTCTGGTGGAATCTCTCTAGGGCACCTTGGGTTTGAGGGTGGTACGCAGAAGCTAAGTATTGCTTAATACCCAATTCATTTACCACCTGCTGGAAAAGGAAAGAAGTGAAATTAATACCCTGATCCGACTGTACAACTCTAGGAATGCCATATTTAGTGAAGAAGTTAGTCAGAGCCTTTACCACACTCTTTGCTTTGATGTTTCGCAATAGTATAGTCTCTGGGTACCTGGTGGTCGTACACATGATTGTTAACAAATATTGGTGGCAACATCAAGTTTTTGGGAGAGGACCTAAAAAATCAATTATAACCCTGCTAAATGGCTCATCTACCACAGGAATGGGTTTTAGGGGAGTAGGTTTTATTACCTGATTCGGTTTACCAGCCATTTGACATTCATGGCAAGTTCTACAGTATCTGGCAACATCACCTTTCATTCCAGGCCAGTAAAAATGCGACAAAATCTTTTTGTATGTTTTCCTAACTCCTAAATGTCCCCCCAATAAGTCGTGTGCAAATTTCAAGATTTCTCCCCTGTGACAACTGGGAATCACAACCTGATGCACAACATTCCACTCATTAGCAGGAGCAGATACAGATCTGAACTTCCTCATAAGTAACCCTGAATCCATGTAGTAACAAACAGGCAAACGAAAGGCTTCTTCAATATCCACAGCCTTCCTACATAGTTCAGCTAATTCGGAGTCACTTTGCTGATCATCTATCAGTTTTTCCCTAGTGACAGGTACTTTCTGAATGGTAATGTTGTCACCAGAAGAGAGATCAGCTTCAGTTTTTGGGGAATGAATGTTAACTGAATCTTTAGCTTCACTCACATCTCTCCCACCAATGTCACTATCAAATGAATCATCTTGACTGTCAAACAGATTCTCAATACCTAAATCATTTTCATCATTGCCAGGTGCACTACTATCAGCAATACAAAGCATAGGGTCAACTGAAGGAACGGTCTGTACCTTATTCCGAAGAGTCTGGCTCCTTGTAACTGCACATAAATGAAATAAATCAGGGTATTCTTCTTCAATTAAACCAGTATTATTCTCCACTGTAGGAGTCGGAGATACCACAGGATCTGGCACCACGCTGGCTCCTACAATATCATTACCCTGCAAAAAGTAACCCCTGTCACAGGAAGAGAATCCTGAACACCAATAGTCACCCAACCAGTCACAAGTGGAGTTCTCAAAAACACCTTACACAAAGGAACAGTGATCACTCCACTGACACCCTTAAGCACCAAATGCTCTCCAGTATAGGAATCTTCCACGCAGGGAACAGATTCTTTCAACAGAATACTGTGAGAAGCACCAGTGTCACGCAAAATTTTCGCAGGGCACTGATCACCTGATTCTTCAACCACAACTGAACCATCAAACATGAAAGGTTCAAAAGAATCCTCCTTTGGGCAATTTCTCATTAAAGTTTTGTCAAACGTCTCCAGAGGTTCGAATGAGAGCACTGGCTCTTCCTTCTTTGCTTCCAATTAAGGGCAATTCGCAACCACATGACCTGGTTTCTTACAGTAAAAACAGACAAATGATTTAGTCTTGGCATAGGTCTTGGAAAGCTCACCTGAGTTTCCACGAAAATTTACTTTACTAGAAGAAGTAATACTACTATTCTGTCTTCCACCCTTTTCCTTGGTTACAAAACCCTTTCCACCTGAATGATTTTGAGATTTAACAGGATGCATTTTGTGAGTAAGGGCATAGCTATCAGCTAATGCAGCAGCTTTATGAACATTACTAATATCTCTCTTTCCTAAGTACAATTGTATATCTCTTGGAGTGGCTCTTTTGAACTGTTCTAAAATCATCAAATCAACAAGTTCCTCAAAAGTTTCTACCTTGCTAGGCTTTATCCACCTTCTACACATTTTACTCAATGAACAAGCAAATTCTATATACGACTGTGCATCAGTCTTTCTCATAGTCCTAAATTTTACTCTATATGTTTCAAGAATGAGTTCATATGCCTTAAGAATTTCTTCTTTCACTAACTTATAACTACGACAAACTTCACTTAACAAAGACAGAAATGCTGAACGAGCTGACCCAGTGAGCACACTTTGAATCATAACAATCCACGACTTTTCAGGCCATTAAAAAGACTTTGCAATCTTCTCAAACTGCATAAAAAACTCTTCTGGATCCTACTCGTCAAAAGCAGGCACAAGTCTCAAATGCTTTGTCACATCAAACAATTTTGTCTCAGATTCTAAAGACAATGCCTGTAAGTCTTGTCTTCTACTGCTAACCTGTGCTAACACTAATTCATGCTGCCTTTCACGCTCTCTTTCCCTTTCATCTCTTTCCTTCAAAGCCAACCCATGCAACTTATCCTTTTCTCGTTCTAGCCTTCCATGCTCCAACTCTAGCTTTCTGATCTCTACAGCTTCCCTGGGGTCAAATGAACGCAAAGTCAGTGCCCCCTTCGGTAGCACCTCTTCATTCACAAGTTCAGTTAATACTGCATTTTGAATTTCAGACTTTCTTTGATTACGTAGATACTCAATCTCATACGTATCGGCAAGTTTTATCCAATTATCATTTCTTAAAACACTGTCTTTCAACATTTCCACGGATGGATTTTCAACAAACTCCTCCACATCAAACGTAGCCATAATTATACAATAAAGAATCCCTATATTTAAATATTCCCGATAGATAATGAGTGAAAAGGGATCTATCCTGGCAAGGTCGCCAATTTTGTTACGACCCTTGGCCTCTTAGGGTGTAACAATGTCATAAAATTCACAAATTCCAGGAATAGATCCCACCAAATTATAACCTCATTACTAGGGGGTATATTGAAATTCATGCAGTGGCTTTATTTACAAAATATATTAACGAACAAACAAACAAACAAGTATATCCGTATGTACAAAAATAAATTAATACAAATTAAACCTGAACAAATAAACTACTCAACCGAGTGACAAAATAACGAACATCAACGTAATGATCAAACACTTATTTAATCTAGACACTACCCTAAACAACGTGGTTATCCAACACACGTAACTCATAAACAAGTAAGTTATTTACCGTTGAATTCTACAATATGACTACACACAGTCTCACATATAAATCACTATGTAATACTTGGTGTTCTCAAAAGTCGAGCAAGGTTAACACAGTATACCACTAGAAATACACAATAGGAGAGGAGATACTTATCTTACAACTGCCATCCCAATACTAAAACCACCCGATTCTGAGAGGTAAAACTAAATGGGTAGAGGTGGCAAAAATTAAGTCATAAATAAAAAACGTTCAACTTGCGAATCCACAAGTAGCTATCAAACGCTATTAGTATTCGAAACTAATACAATAAACATTACTTTGTTTTACTTAACACATTGATACTAATGCTACTACATTTTAAGTATAACATATAATATCTTAATTTAAACTGCTTCAGTGTGTACACAACGAATCAATCGAAGTTCACATGCTGACCAGTAATCTATTCATTGGTTCTTATTCCGACACTGGTAACACACGCTAGGACACTTCCCCAAATCCCGTACCTTTCCAGTTTAATTTTCAGCCTTTCATAGGGAACGCTGTCGAAGCCTTGGCAAAATCTAGGTTTATATTGTCGATATTACCACCCTGTTCCAGAATTTGTGTCCAAACATCGGGTACTTTGAGTAATTGTATTAGGTAGAAGCGTCTCGGCATAAAACCGTGTTGGCAAACCTTTACAAGGTTGTTTCGTAGTAAATGTTCCATCATGGCATATCTTATAATGCTCTCAAGTACTTTACATACGATGCTGGTCAGGCTCATTTGTCGCCCTTCTTGAATATAGGACTCACATAAGCCATTTTCCAATCACTGGGGACCTTTAGATCATCCAGGCATTTACAGAACAGGATCTTCAGGGGCTCAGCAAGCTCGTTGCACAACTCTCTTAGTACTGTGGGATGCACCATGTCAGAGCCGAGACTCTTATGAACCTTTAGCTTTGACAATTTATTTCTTATAACCTCTTCTGTGAACACAATGTGGGTCAGTGCTGTGTCGAACCGTTTGTCCTCAAACGCAAGAAGAGTGTTCGCATCCTCTCTTGTGAACACCGAGAAAAAGAAACTGTTCAATGCCTCCCGTTTGTCCTGGTCTAAATCTGCGTAACTAACATCTTCAGGCCTCAGGTCCGATACTCCTACTCGCCTTTTTAATTTGACGTTGCATAGCGGTAAAGCGCCTTTGGGTTTGACTTTACCTCGCTTGCAACCAGCCTCTGGAACTCCTTTTCAGCCCTTCTACACTCTGACTTTGCTTGGTTCCTGGCTCTTACATACATCCTCCTGTCCTGCTCATCGTTTGACCAAACCCACACCTTGAAGGGTTTTCTTCTTAACTTTGTCGACCACCGCATGGTTCATGTGTAGGGACCCCCTCGTATTCCTAGAGGCACTGGTTTTGGTCTTGGGGATATATTTCTCAATCAAATACCTTAGTGAGTCAGGCCAGTGGCTACCCCTCATCTCCTTCTTCATCCCGTCGTAATTTCCATTGTAATATTTGCACCTAAGCCTGGTTTTGTCATGAACCAAGTAACAGTTAAATCTGAAGGACAACATTACATAGTGGCTGGCGCCAATGGGGGCTATATGTTCTAGTTGGGCCACCATACCCTCCTCGTTTGTTATGATGAGGTCCAGTGGCTTGGGTGTTTGCTCCCCTTTGTAATGCGTCGGGCCACTGTCAGTCAGTAGCTAAAACACAATGCTTAGATCACTCATTCATGTCTATCTCATCATACTTTCGCGTTCTAATATAATACTTGTATCCACGTAAAACAACCGTGCTGCTGTGTATAAAGAAAGGACATGAAATGTTCACGGTGAACTCTTACCGTTTCATGTCATATTGTGTAAGTGTGATGATAGGAATATAAAATGTTATGTCTTAGGTGAAATAGACTACTTAAATGTTACAAACACACTTTTAATAAAAAGAAAACGAACACACAAAGTGTCTGCTAGACCACCTGAATTATGGGAATAATCCATTTTAGAATGTGTCTCTGTGCTCCTCCACTTTGAGTTACACCACTTATCGGTGATAAAATTTCTCTTGTGTGAGTGCCGGGAAACATATATTATGTAAAACACTATGTTCATAGCAGAGAAGTTCATAATGGAGACTGGTGGTGGTGGGTATATCATTAATGACGCCAGACTCATTGCAGATGATAGTTTATTTTGATATGGAAATGGTGATTCTAGGGACAATTAATGCCATTCACCACAACCTTTAACTTATCCGAGGTTATGACGTGGTCATACAGCAACCGTTCGGTCTTTCCACCAACTACAACCATGGGAGACCAACGCCACAATATCTCCCAGAGAGGGCAATTCGTCGGCATGAGCAATGCATGGTTAAGTATCAGCGAGATCGCAAAGCAAATGGTAGTCTCGAGATCGACAATGCGTGCAATGCCATTATTAATGAGTGTGGTGTGATTATATTTTGCGCATGGCTCTGTAATGGTCAAAGTGTTAACATGTCAACTCAGAGCTCTCATTAATAAATCATATAGATAGCAAGTAATATTAGCTAATAAGATATCAGATATTTTCATTAGGTCGAATGGAGGTAAGCATAGACATACCCAGTGGAATAAGGAATATCTCCCAGCGACAACAATAGCATCTAAATTAAAAGTAAAACTAAATGTCTCCTAGTCTTGGGCAATATCCAGTCGGGGATGGCAGGAGAGGGAGGGTAGTATTATTTTGGCTTATTTATTGTCACGCAACATTTGGTCAGTTATATATGAATATGTAATAAACCACAACACTAACAGGCGCAGAGTTACTAATTTCCGATACCACTCTTTTCTCTTTATTACGTATTAATAGTTTGCTTAATAAATACTGTTGCTTTTCCCTGGCTTGTACTTGATAGTGAAATCAAGCTGCTCTAGATCAGCATTCCACCTACTTTCCACGGCACCTAGCTTAGCTTTCTCTGTGACTAAGTGGGTTATCTTTATAGACCGTGAAATGTTTCCCCGTCAAATAATCTCTGAACTTGTCTAATATTTCCCATTTAAGTGCTAAAATCTCTAACTTACAGGAGCTATAGTTTGTCATATTTCTTTCTGATTTCCTCAGTCCCCGGCTTGCATAACACACCGGATGCAGCTTGTCGTCCTTCCTCTGAGACAGCACAGCACCTAGCCCATTAAAACTTGCATCTGTCTCTAATATAAATTCCTGAGTGAAATCTGGGAAGGCCAGTACCGGTGTCTGCGTCACCCTGTGTTTCAGCTTCTCAAAAGCCTGTTGCTGCCCCTCTCCCCACTCACTATCTACTCAATCTTTAGATTTCCCATCCATCAACGCATGCAGTGGGGCAGCTATTTGGGCAAATCCTTTAACAAACTTCCTATAAAATGATGCGAATCCTACAAAGGACCGTACATCTTTCACCGTCTGAGGGACTGGCCAATTTTTCACTACCCTAATTTTCTCTGGATCAGCTGTGACGCCTTCAGTGGACTCCTGATATCCTAAATAGCTTACTTTGGAGGCCATTATTTCACACTTCTTAGGTTTAAATCTTAGATTATTCTCCCTCATCCTACAAAACAATTCTCTCAATCTGACTACATGCTGATCTATTGTACTTGAAAACACCATGACATCATCAAGGTATACAAGCAACGAGGAGAAGATTTGACTATTTGACTATTTGACAATCCCATTGGCAGTCGCTTGTACTCAAAGTGTCTGAAGCTTGTGCTGAAAGCAGTCTTTGGACGGTCTGAAGGTTTTACTTCGATCTGGTGGTATCCAGCCGCCAAATCGAAAGTTGAGAAAATCTGGGCCCCCGTCAGAGATTCTAGAGTTTTATTTATCCTAGGCAGAGGAAATGCATTGCGTACCGTGACCTTATTGAGGTTACGATAGTCAATGCACAACCTCAGCGTTCCGTCCTTTTTTCTCACTAATACAATGGCGGCAGAGTAAGGACACCCACTATGCTGGATTACTCCCTGATCTAACAACTGCCTAATGTGCTGCAAACCTCTATATAACAAGCTTCAAGGTCCTAAGAGGAGATACCACCATACAGTCAATTGAGGGAGCAACGCAGGAGGACCCTGTTGCTATGGCAATGCACGCCCTAGGCCTATCCGTGCTCCAACACACAATAAAATTTGAAACAACCCCGGTCAAGCAAGTGGCCTATGCTGACGACCTTACAGAAGCAGAAAAAGTAGAGGACATCATAAAGTGGTGGGACCTGATAACATCACGTGGTCCACAAATAAGGTACCACCCAAATGCCAGCACGTCCTTCCTCATTGTGAAGTCAGAACACTATGAACGGGCAGTGGAAGTGTTCGGCGGAAGTGAGGTCAAAATAACAAAGGAGGGCCAAAGACACCTACAGTTGGAAGGAAATCCAAGCTCTGTCGAATGTTGCTAAAACAAAGTCACATGCGGTTTTTGCGCCATTCACCCATGGAATCAAGCATGGCTGGAATTACCTGATGAGCACTATCCCTGATATATGACCCCTCCTCTACCCTCTGCAAGAAGCCATCAGCGCCAATTTTATTCTAAAATTAGTGAAACACCTTCACTTAACCCCAGCAGGAAGGTCAATCCTTGCACTACCACCGAGACTGGGAGGAATGGGATTGACCAATCCAGAGGAGCTTGCTGCCACCGAACATCAGAACTCAGGCAAGCTCAGGGCAGCCCTCACTGAGCATATAATAGCTCAGAATGCAACAAGTGAGGTGGATACCAAGGAATTAAACAAGATTCGACGGGCCATTATGACAGAACGACAGCACACCCAAAGTGATAAACAGCAGCAACTGATGCTGCAAGTGCCAAACAACTTGAAAAAAAGTAACTATAGCCCAGGAGGTGGGAGCCTCGAACTGGCTAACAACGTTACAGATAAGGGCAAAAGGTTTCAATCTTAATAAACAAGAACTCACAGTTGCCATTGCTCCAAGGCAGTGGTTCCCAAACCATGCACAGCTGCGCACTGGTGTGCAGCGAGATGTAATTAGGTGCGCCGAGAAAGAGCAGGATTACATTTCAAAATGTGAAAAATACAAACTGAAATTCGTAATAGAGTTCACATAAATCTGTCAAAGTGGCAAACAACTAAACTAAGAATGAGAGGTGGTTTGTGTCATTCAATTCATTTAGGCTAATTATGTTACGTCAGTGTTATTAAATATTTAGTCTTAAATTTCATAAGGATAAGAGCTAAATTCTCATCAATCTATCTTCGTAATTTAATTCTTATAGACACATTCAATGCATAACTATGTTTCAGTTTGTTTCAGTCGTAGCAGAAATTTTCATTTCAATAATGGATTTTGAAAAAACTGTTGAGCTAAAATATACGGTGTTGAACGAAATTTTTTAACACGTCCTCACGTATTGCAGCGGCAGAACCATAACTATATTTCAATTTGTCTCATTCGTAGTAGTACAAATTTTCATTTTTTCAATTGATTTTGAAAGGCTCTTGAGCTAAAATAAATGAAAGTGAACAAAAGATTCCAAACATATCTTCACTTTTGCGGACCGTTAAGTTATTAAATATGTGATTGTAACATGCTGTCACTTGTCTCAGTTTGATACTTGACCTTGTTAGCAAGCTGTGCTCTTTGTGAGATTCAATTCATATAACTAAATTACTCATAAAATTGATAAGTTCATTAAGAGGAAACATAACAGTGACGATTATGAATCTGAAAGTGAACGTTCGTCAAAAGCAACTAAGCCTAGTGATAATAAGGCGAAAGCTCGACCCAATCGTCAATATTGCAATAGCTATTTAAAGTTTGGGTTTCATTGGACTGGAAACGAGGATCAACCTCTCCCACTGTGTGTTGTTTGTGGTGAAAGGATGTCTAACGAAGGCATGGTACCCAGCAAGTTAAAGAGACATTTTACAACTAAACACTCACATCTTCAAGATAAAGATCTGAATTACTTCCAAAGACTGTTAGAACAGCAATCCGAGCAAAGAAACTATTTTCAGAAAAAGTTTACAGTTTCTGAAAAGGCTCAAGTCGCTTCTATTGAGATAGCCGAAATGATTGCACTACAAACAAAATCGCATACTTTAGCTGAGTCGATTATCTTGCCCGCCTGTAGAAAGATGGTTAAAACTATGTTAGGTGATGAAGCCGAACAAGAAATAAGCAAACTTATGCTCTCAAATAATACAATCCATAGGAGAATTATGGATTTATCTGCTGATATAGAGAAAATGTACAGAAGAAACTTCTGAACTCAGAATTTGCTTCACAGGTTGATGAATCTACTGACATTAGCAACAAAGCACAATTACTTACATTTAATCGCTTTATTGATGGAAACCAACTCATAAATCAGTTCTTTTGTTGCAAAGAAATGTTACTCACTGTCGCGATCCCACTACTCTTTATACTTGGGGAGTGAATCCTACCCCAAGTTATTAACAAATACAGGTACAAACAGGGAACACGGCAATAATTATCTCCACCAAATACCTACTCAACTAAATGTACTTGAAAAAGTAAGAACAGTTGAAATAAGTGAATTACAAAATGGAAGATAATTAATTAATTCAATTTATGTTTTAAAGGGAGTAATGATTAGCAAACATGAATTTAAGTGAATAAGTAATTGTATAATAAAATAAGAGTGATGCCGGAAGGGCGAAACTATACTGTAAGGAGTTAGACCAAACAAATATTACTTAACATTACTATATTACACAAGACATACGAAATATATATATACAACAATCAATACAAAATGATTATCCCTACCAAACAGGAGATACCTTACCACCAGGATCCCTTCCTAGGCCTAACTAAACGTGTCACTAATACCTGATACCCCTAGGGCATTGCAGAAGACTTGATAAAGCACTTAGACAAAGGTCAAGGCTAGAGAACGAATAGACACGTCTAATCTAAGCCACGGATTTTCGCTACTGGGGAGCGTGGCGTGGGTACGCCGTGGAGGAGCGTCTCATATCACGTGATCTAGACATTTGCTGGATATTTTATATAATTAATTAATATTACTCTTGAGTTGACTTAACAGAGTAAGACAATGATGCATATAAATTACATACATAAATATACAATTAACCTAAGTAGCTAAGAACAATAATAATATAATAAGTACAATTAACAATTATTAGTAGCTTGTGTGAAATGGAAGCGTGAACAGATGCAGCGAGTTGCCGAGCGCTCAGGCACGTGACACCTCCCCCCAAAAAAGTGAGCTTACAACTAACTGGAAGCGAAAATGGATATACAGCTACACAGTGAAAGTAATAACTAACACAATTGGTTTAAATCAATATGAAGCAAAATAATTCATAATATAAACACAAGGTACTCAATGACAATATAACAAAAAAATAATTTGCATATAGACATAGTTACTAAATAATCAGACTCGAGAAAGTGCATCAGCCAACACGTTCTCTTTTCCGCGGATATGGGAAATGTTCAAGTTATAGGGCTGAAGTGATAGAGCCCACCTCAAAAGTCTTTGGTTGGTATGTTTCATCTTGTCAACAAAAGTAAGTGGGTTATGATCAGTGAACACTTGAATGGGATAAGCAGTGCTGCCAATATATACCTTGAAGTTTTCTAGTGCCATGATCAGTGATAAAGCCTCCTTTTCAATGGTGGCATAGTTTCTTTGATATTTATTAAATTTTCTAGAAAAATAGCACAGCGGATGAAGCACGTGATCACTCTCACCCTCTTGCAGAAGCACAACACCGGCGCCAATTTCACTGGCGTCGACATGGAGTGTGAACTGTTTCTGGAGGTCAGGTGCAAGTAGTACAGGAGCATTTGCCAGCAGGGATTTAAGATTCTCAAAAGATTCCTGGCAAGCCGTAGTCCACTTGAAGGTTTTCTTGCCACTCAGCAGGTCAGTCATGGGAGAGGCAACTGAGGAGAAGTTTGGACAGAAACGGCGGTAGTACCCCGCCATACCCAGCAACCTCATCACACTCTTCTTATCGCCTGGCACTGGATACTGTTGAATTGCCTCAATTTTGGCTGCTATAGGCTGGACTTCCCCTTGTCCGACCACATGCCCCAAGAAAGTGACGTGGGCATGGCCGAACTCACTTTTGACGAGGTTCACCGTCAGCTTGCTTGCAGCCAGTACGGAGAAGAGGGCTTGTAGACGACTCATGTGATCTTCCCAGGAACTGCTGAAGACGATAAGGTCGTCTAGGTAACAGCGGACACCTTCCAGACCAGACGTGATGAAATTCATGAGGCGTTGAAAGGTTGCAGGGGCGTTCCGCATACCAAACTGAAGGACTGTGAATTGGTACAACCCCTCAGGAGTGACAAAAGCAGAGATGGCCCTGGAGCGTTCAGTCAGTCTTATCTGGTAGTAGCCCTGGAGGAGATCCAATTTGGTCACGTACCTTGCCTGTCCAAGATCGTCGATCACATCGTCGATGCGTGGCAAGGGATAACCATCGGGTTCAGTGACGGCATTTACCTTGCGGTAATCCACACACAGCCGCATTGACCCATTCGGCTTTGGAACTAGAACAACAGGGGATGCCCATGGACTGATGCTGGGTTCGACGAGGCCTAGCTCTTGAAGACGCTGTACCTCGGCTCGCACACACTCCCGCTTGAAGGCATTAAGACGGTAGGGACGCTGTCGGATTGGCTTGGCTCCCCTGGTCTCAACGTCATGCTCCAGCACTGAACAAGAGAGTGGGTAATCACCAACTATAATAAGATACTCCTGTAATAGAGACTTTATATTATTGGCTTGGTCACTAGAGAGATGACACAACTTAGCACTGGGGTCCTCCAAGATAGTAGAGTTTTCAACTTTTACACTAGACCCATTCATTATTTCAGAAAAACACTGATCTTTATCATCCTTACACTCTGGCACAATGATACAATTTGGCAAGGATTGATCAACACAAGCAACTGCTTTTCCCAGGGTTTCGTTACGAACATGATATGACTTTAAAAGATTGACATGGATAAGGCGTTTTTTCTTACGCCGTTCAGGGGTGCTAATCACATAATTCACTGACCCCTGTTTTTCTAGTACTTCATATGGACCACTGTATTTGGATTTAAAAGGGTGATCATGTAAGGGCAGGAAGGCCAACACCTGCTCCCCAACTTGGAATTCTCTAGGTTTTGCCTGATGGGCCTTATCAAAATGCAGTTTCATTTTCACCTGAGCACACCTTAAGTTGGACTGGGCAAGTTCTACAGCCAGACGCAACTTCTCCTTGAATTGGACCACATATGAAGCTAAGGGCGTCGCGCTCTGATCACTCAACCAACACTCTTTTAACACCTTAAGAGGCCCTCGCGCCTCATGTCCATAGACGAGCTGGAAGGGCGAGAATCCTAGCGACTCTTGTTTACTGTCCCGAACAGCAAACAAAAGCAGGTCAACTCCCTCGTCCCAATCCTTCCCAGTCTCCAGACAGAAGGTGCGCAGCATGAGTTTTAGTGTCTGGTGAAATCTCTCTACCACCCCCTGTGACTGAGGGTGATAGGCCGAAGACCTCAACTGCCGGACTCCCAGGGTTTGCATTACCTGATTAAACAACCGGGAAGTAAAATTGGAACCCTGATCTGACTGCACCACTGTAGGAAGGCCTACTTGAGTGAAGAAGTGGGTTAAGGCTTTGATAACATTCTTCGCTGTGATGCGGCGCAAGGGAATGGCTTCAGGATAACGGGTTGCACAATCAATAATGGTTAGCAAGAACTGATGACCACGAGGGGTCTTAGGTAAGGGACCGACACAATCTATGACCACCTTACTAAAGGGCTCTTCAATGACTGGGATAGGCTGCAGAGGGAATGGTTTAACACTGGGGTTCGGTTTCCCCGCTACCTGACAATCATGGCAAGTGCGACAGTAAGAGCTGACGTCTTTCTTCATCCTAGGCCAAAAGAACTGGGATAAAATTTTTGCATAAGTCTTCCTAACTCCTAAATGACCACCCACCCCATCATGAGCGATACTAAGTATGTCCTGCCGCAAAGGTTTGGGAATAACAACTTGATGATGAACTAACCAAGGGTGATTGGCAGGAGAATTGGAGGGACGGAACTTCCGCATTAATACACCAGACCTAGTGTAGTAGCAATTTGATTCTTGCTCAGCTTCTGTCTCAGTGACTGACCTATTGAGAAAACCTACCAGCTCAGGATCCCCTGCTTGTAGCTCAATAAACTTACTCCTAGTGATGGGAGAGGAACCAAAACTAGTGACATCTGGGTTCCTATCTCCATCAGAACTACTCTGGAGGTTACCTGGTGGTGGGGAATCCTCAAAGAATTCACTGAGACCAAGATCAGTATGGTCCGGCTGAACAAGATTATCCTCGGACTTCTCACAGTCCTGGAGGGAAACTTCATCAACTTCACTAGTCTCTTCTACTTCTGTACTGCGGCTCATGCTACGGGTCACAGCACACGCAGGGAACAACCCTGGAAAGTCTACTTCTAACTGCACAGTATTATTCTCGGCAGTGGGACAAGATGAGATCACAACATTAGGGAACATCATGTCGCCAACAAGGTCATTTCCTATCAATAGAGAGACCCCTTCTACATGTAAACTATCTACTACTCCTAACGTGACATAACCTGACTTTATGGATGACCGCAGGTACACTTGACAAAGGGGAATACGCGACCCACCGGTCAAACCGTTCACCAGCACCCAGCTACCAGTATAGCATGAATCCAGGAATGGAGCAGCTTCTTTAGTAACAAGAGATAAGGCTGAGCCTGTGTCTCTCAAGAGTTTAACAGAAATGGGTTGACTGAATTGATCCAAAGCTAAGGAACCAGGAGAACAAAATGGTTCAAAGGTTGATATCATAGAAGAGGGGGAAGCATTCAGGGCAACAGTCTGACTGAGGGCAGTGACACAGGGCTCCAATAATTTCTCCGATTGCTCGGCCACCCTGACCAAAAGAGTGGGGGATCCATGGTGAGAGGAATTTCTTTTCTTTAACTTGAGACAGTCGCTGATGACATGTCCTGGCTTCTTACAGTACCTACAACTAGAGTTTCTCTCACCAGTAGGAGTGGATCCACCTGTCCCATGGACCATGGGCTCACCCGGGGTAGATGATGCAGAACCTGAGGGTCGGGTCGGTATGACAAGAGGCAGGGACCCCGATGTAGATGTTGGTGTGGGCCGCTTGAAGGAAGTGAAGGACTGGGACATGGGAGCATAAGACCTGGAATTTACATTTCTATTAGTTAAGGAATAATGGTCAGCCACTGGACCAGCATCAGCCAGGGTACAGATACCTCTCTGATCCAAGTGTGCTCGAATGTCGCCTGGGATACACTTTCTAACCTCCTCTAGCAGGATTAGTTCAACAAGCTTGTCATGTTCTACATGGGCAGACTCACTTTCAATCCACCTCCGACAAAGAACCTGTTTCTGCCTGAAGAACTCCACAAATGTTTGTTTGTCAGTCTTCCGGCAGTTACGGAACTGTTGCCGGTAGGCTTCAGGAACAAGTTTATAGGCGCTCAAAACCGCGGACTTAACAAGGGCATAGTCTCGACATTGATCCTCAGAGAGGGCAGAAAACACATCTAATGCTTTACCAGTGAAAGATCTATAAATAAGTTGAGACCATTGAGAAACAGGCCACTTGTTAAGTCGGGCAATTTTCTCAAAAAGAGAGAAGAATTTGTCTGGTTCTTCCTCATTAAATTTAGGAACACTGTTGAGACATTTGTCTACACTGAATGTTGAAGTATTACTACCTTGAGCCAAACCTCGTTGTTTGAGAGTTTCCAGCTCCACCTCGAGTCTTTTGAGTTCAACTTGTAAGGCCAAATTACTTGGTGTAACAATTTCCTCTGAATTTCCCGACGGTTGGGCTATGATTTCATTGTCAATAAGGTAGTTGAGGACAGCCTCTTCTAAACTAGACTTATTCATGGAAGAGCGGCCTTCTACTTCATAATAAGCAGCGAGGGATTGCCACTCTGCCTTAGTAAGCCCCTTCAGTACTTCGGCTGAAGGTGAAGCCAAAAAGCTTTCCAGGTCAAACATGTTGAATTCAAAATCGAGTAGCGAAAAAAAAGTAACCGTGGCAGCTAAGCTAACTAGCTAGCTAATTAATAATGTCAAAATGCAATAAACTGTGAAACACAGCAAGGGATTAACCAAACACCTGGTACACAAGATAAGGGTTAACTCACCAGTAGCTTAAGCAATAACAGGAGCAATATAAATGAACACTGTGAACACAGCAACTTGCATCCAAAAATACTTAGCGATGAAACAACACCTGGCGAGTAACAACACTTGATATGACGCAACAATGGCGGTTAGCTCCAGGACACAGGCCCCCACTTGTCGCGATCCCACTACTCTTCATACTTGGGGAGTGAATCCTACCCCAAGTTATTAACAAATAAAGGTACAAACAGGGAACACGGCAATAATTATCTCCACCAAATACCTACTCAACTAAATGTACTTGAAAAAGTAAGAACAGTTGAAATAAGTGAATTACAAAATGGAAGATAATTAATTAATTCAATTTATGTTTTAAAGGGAGTAATGATTAGCAAACATGAATTTAAGTGAATAAGTAATTGTATAATAAAATAAGAGTGATGCCGGAAGGGCGAAACTATACTGTAAGGAGTTAGACCAAACAAATATTACTTAACATTACTATATTACACAAGACATACGAAATATATATATACAACAATCAATACAAAATGATTATCCCTACCAAACAGGAGATACCTTACCACCAGGATCCCTTCCTAGGCCTAACTAAACGTGTCACTAATACCTGATACCCCTAGGGCATTGCAGAAGACTTGATAAAGCACTTAGACAAAGGTCAAGGCTAGAGAACGAATAGACACGTCTAATCTAAGCCACGGATTTTCGCTACTGGGGAGCGTGGCGTGGGTACGCCGTGGAGGAGCGTCTCATATCACGTGATCTAGACATTTGCTGGATATTTTATATAATTAATTAATATTACTCTTGAGTTGACTTAACAGAGTAAGACAATGATGCATATAAATTACATACATAAATATACAATTAACCTAAGTAGCTAAGAACAATAATAATATAATAAGTACAATTAACAATTATTAGTAGCTTGTGTGAAATGGAAGCGTGAACAGATGCAGCGAGTTGCCGAGCGCTCAGGCACGTGACACTCACTACAAGAGGTCAAGATATCTTTGACATTTTATCTGCCTACCTCGAAAAATGGAATTTATCATGGAAGTCATGTGTTGGAATGTGTACTGATGGGGCACCATCTATGGTAGGCTGTATTAAAGGTTTTGTATCGCTCGTACAACAGCAAAATCCTAATGTTATACGTACTCATTGCTTCCTACATAGGGAGGTACTAGTTTCACAAACAATACAAGGTGAATTAAAGCAAGTATTAAACCAAGTTGTTGAAATGGTTAATTATATTAAAAGTAGACCATTAAAGTCTCGCTTATTTGAACAAATTTGTGTTGATATGGATTCCTAGCACAAGCGCTTAATTTTACACACAGAAGTCAGATGGCTCTCAAGAGGTAAGGTGCTATGTCGCATACATGAACTCCAGAAAGAATTACTTGTATTTTTTGTAGAAGAAAAACATGAACGCTTCTGTTAATATCTTCAATGCGAATTTTGGATTTCCAAGCTGGAATATTTAACAGAGATATTTGCACAACTTAATAGCGTCAACACAAGTATGCAAGGCAGAGATGAAAACATTCTCACCTCGACGGATAAGCTGGTTTCATTTAAAAAGAAAGTTGTAATTTGGAAAAATAAAGCTAAAGATGGTAACTTTGAAATGTTTCCCTTAATACGTAAAAGCTGCATAAAAGAAATGAATCCTATTGTAGTTGAACATTTGACAACTCTGGAAGAAAAAATTAACTTTTATTTTCCGTCATTGAACACAGAAGAGTATGATTGGGTTCGAAATCTCTTCAAAAAAGTTCCATCTAATATTGGTCTAAAATTATATGAAGAAGAGGAATTGGCATCTATATCCAGTGATGGTGGACTTAAAATCAAGCATGCTGAGTTACTTATTAATACATTTTGGATTGCTATTAAAGAAGAATACCCCTCAGTAGCTAAAAAAGCTTTATCCTTTTTGATGCAGTTTTCCACGTCGTATTTATGTGAATTGGGATTTTCAACCCTCAATAACATCAAATCCAAAAAATGAAAGAGGCTACGTTGCATCGAAGAAGAAATGAGGGTGTTGGACAGAGGTGAGAACGGCAGCTGCTACCTGTGCCACCGGCAAATTCACCCCAGCCGCCATAAAGTCACTATCTAGCTAACCAGTTGTTCGTCAAATTCTGGCTGTGATCTCATCATAGGTCCTGGACTCGTGGGCTGTTTTCCCAGACCTTCACCTATCGACTGTCAATTCTCTGGTCATCTACCACTACCACATACCACGACCGTCAGTTTATCTCATTCCGTCTGCTGTATCAAGTCATCGGGTCTGCTGTATCAAGACATCAGCCACTGTCGCTCGAGTGTGGAGTTGAATGGACGCTTCCCTACCCTGAGTGTGGATCACCGTGTTCCAGAACCTTCCCCCAGGGCCACTGCCGTAGGAAATATCTGTTCATGGTTTGATTCTATGGTTGTTTGATTCCATTAATTGCTGACTCCCCTTTATTGTTCGATTCTATCAATTGTTGACTCACATTAATTGTTTCATTCCATTAATTGCTGACTCCCATTAATTGCTTGATTCCTTTAATTGTTTGCTTCCCTTAATTGTTTAACTCCATTAACTATTGACTGCATTAATTGTTTGACTCCCGTAATTATTTGATGTTTGTTGAGTGGTGTCAGAGTTTTTTTATATTTTTTATAGTAAAGAGATGTCAATCTCAAACGGTTGTTTGCTATTCCTCAGAAAACCATGGTCCTTGACTTTCCTTTATTAAAAACCTGATTAGTCTGGTAAGGGATTTCTATCCCTAATTCCCAGGCCTTTACAGAGGGTTTGTCTTTCTCAAATACGTCCCAACATTGAAAACATTGCCAAAAACCATCAAGCGCATGTTTCTCATTGATAACTTTGCTCCATTTATTGAATAGAGAAGTAAGTACATACAATTTTTCTGTATTTTTAATTATCCATATTTCTACTTTATGCTATGCTAATATGTATAAATACCTCTTTTGAATAAATTTTCGAATTTATGTACAAAGTGCGCCAAAATATTTTTACTTGGTCTCAAGTGTGCCGTGAGTAAAAAAAAGTTTGGGAACCACTGCTCTAAGGTAAGGTAGCCCAAGAAGGTTTGCCCTCCCAAGGCGTGTGGCTCTTCCTATAACACTGACCACGCCCTGGTGTGTAAGAAAGGGGGCTTCGTATGCATGAGGCATGACGAAGTAAGGGATCTCACAGCCAATATGTTGAAATAAATCTGCAATGATGTCAGGGTAGAACCGACCGTCCTTCCATTGGAAAGTGAGAATTTCCATCACAGGACTTCAAACACATCCAACGAAGCCCGTGGAGACGTCAGTGCCAGAGGATTCTGGACGCGGGGAGTCGGGGACCCTTCTTTGACAAAAGGATTTTCGATCCCATGGCAGCATGTCACCGTAACCTAGCTCTCGACGCTGCACACAGGAGGAACGAGAATGACAAGATCAGGGCATATGGGGAGAGAATTCTGAATGTTGATCAAGGCAGCTTCACTCCTATGGTGTGCACGACCTCTGGTGGGATGGGATCAAGCGCAAGATGTTTCTATGCCAGACTCGCGGAGGTGCTATCTGAAAGGAAGCAGCAGCCCAGATGCTAAGTTACAGCCTGGTTGAAATGTTGACTGTCCGTCTCTCTGCTTAGGTCTGCATTGCTCTGCCTCAGGGGAACGAGATCTTCGGCCCCAAACCCGACAATGGTAGTAGATATTGACTATGAGGCAACAGTCACTGAATGCCACATAGCGAAGGTGTGGTTATTGGAGGAGGCTGGAGGCCACCTAAAAAAGAAAAAGAAATTATGGCACTTTTTTACCAACCCTGAGTTCGAACATTTTTTCTACAAAATATTTTACGTAACCTAACCTAAACTTACAAACATTGGTAGTATCTAAACATAACCGGAACAAAAATCCAAACAGTGAAATATAGCAGATTTTTTTTTCCAAGGTAATTATCAGTGTGGGTCACAGGTGACATTTGTAAACTATTACCTCACTAATCTACCAAGTACATTTGGCTCATCTTAGATCTTTCCTATTTAATATATTGGAGAATTGAAAATGGCATTACATCTATCTTTCACAAACAAAAGTGCGTTACTTACCATACTTGAAGCTAAATGAGGATGGTTGTAGGAATGCAATGCATGATAAAATTGGAGAAGGGCGATGGGGAGACAAAAAATCTTCGGAGTTGAAGGTAAAACATCACGGGGGTACACGGCGGTCTTTTAAAAATATATACATTTCCGTCGGAACCGGTTATTAGGACATTTAAATATTTGTTTTCTTTATTATCTCATCTTAGTTTACATATATTGTATTTCAGACACTTTTTCTATTCATATATAAATAGTTTCAACATTCGGGATAAGTCTTTTGGGGGCCTACCCACACCCGAGGACTTATCCCGAACTTTTCAATAGTATTGTCTGATTACTAAATGCGAGGACTTATCCCGAACTTTTCAATAGTATTGTCTGATTACTAAATGGTAACCCGAACATTTTTATGGAAATTTTTGTTTAAAAAATGAATTACTGCTAGGAAGGCGCTTTCGGGATACTAATAAGTAACCCGAGTGTTTAAAAAAGGCTGTGTTTTTCCTTATGTTTGTGTTATAAATTAATTTATATGTTTTCGTCCTATCCTCAAGGGGAACACTTATTTCACCAAATACTCAATTCAACTTGGAGTGATGTAACATAGTTTACTCAAACCAATTTTACCAATTGGAACATAGAGCACACTCTCAAACAAAGTAATGCTTAAACTCTGTGTGTGTGTGTGTGTGTGTGTGTGCATCAGTCAGGGGTGAGTGTCCATCGTGTTTTCTGCGCTTTCAAATTACAATAGAACCCTGTAATATGTAAAGTTAATATCTCAAATGTGGCATTTGATTATACAAAATATGGTAGTAAGATTGTGAATGAAATGTCACACTGATGATATGTAGGAACGAGAGGAAAAACTGACTTAAGCACTTCTTTCCCGCCGCCCTGCTGTCTAGAACCATCTCCAACCCTCTCTCCTATGACTTGAAATAAGTATTTCTTTATGCAGAATTATTTATACCTGTCCTGACACTCACATAAGACAACTCATATCACCTATAAATGGTGTAGTTCAAAGAGGATGTGCACATAGACACACCATAGAATAGATTGTTCACTTGATAGAGGTGTCTAGCAGACAGTGTAGCGCAGAGTGTGTGTGGGGGAGCATTTCGCCTGTGCTGGCAAATACAATTTAGGTCGAAATAATTATATGAATGGTATTCATTGGTTTGTTCCTGACATTACTGACAACATGGCAATAGCGCTGATCGGCGACCCCCGAAAGTTGCTATAAATTGAATTCGCCCGTACGCATGCGTGGGTTGTCAGCTGGAAAGTAGGACAATCATTCTGGTTCACACCGTAACAAAGGACGTCTGGGGACGTCCAGAGATACCAGTGATGGCATGGTGTTATAGACACAGATGCATAGATGTTCAAATTTCTAAATATACCACTGTATGAATCATTCCCAGCCCTACATGGCATGTTGTATTGTATAAATAACCAGCCATATTGACATGCAATTTATAAATCGAAGTCATAACAACACAAACAGCAAGATATATTGCACTAATTTGTAGCCATTCTCATTGCACATTTTCCCTGACCTTTGCACGAATGCTGGCTTATTTCCTGCGACTGGCAAGTCTCTACATTCCAGCCACCTCTTCAGCTGACAAACAGTGTTGTATAATATCACTGCGGATAAATCGTGCCCCAGGTACATCATTTTCAGTGAGTTTAATACGCCGAAATTCACGTGTACTGGCCATTGCTTTGTAGTGGACGTCTCCCCTACAACTGCCTACAACTGCGTAGCCACAGCCACTAGCTGCTACCGCCTTCCCTAGCAACCAAACGAGCGGCGTCACCAGATGCGCCGCGGTATCCTAGCAACCGAGCCAAAGACCGGTTACTTCTCGGGTTTTCCCTACATGACTCATAGATGACTCACGGCTGCTGGGTATATAAGCTCTGTCTCTCCATTGAGATTCATTCTAGCCTCTCTTCTACAACACGCAACACCTCCTCCTCCGCCGCTGACTGGCGGCCCTCGCCTCTCCTCCGCCTGCCTGGCGGTCCTCGCTCCCGCCAGCGAGCATGGCGACCCATCAGCTGTCCTTCTCTGAGCTTCCTCACCAACCAGCTCTCATTCTGGCCATTCTTCTTGAACACGCAACACCTACTCCAGCAAGCTCCACGCTGTCCAGCATTCATTCAACCAGGAGGCCAGCAACAGGCAACATCTTCTCTAACGAAGCTCCTGCACATCTACCTCCTTCAACACGCTACTCACCGAACGTCTCCACTGAGCAGCTCCTCACCACACGGCACCTCCAGCACCAGACTGTCTATCATATAACTTATATTATACAAGAAAACCACCTTAGAGTTTCCATCCATTCTGAGTGCTAGACAACATTATACCACGAATTCCTACAAATGGTGACTCCCGGAGATTAGCACTCACACAGGATGGAGGAGACACTGATCACGCTCCCAGTCTTCAAGCAGCATAGAGGACTGGCTTATCCACACAGAAGCAGCTCTGTTACTCTAAGCAGACACCAGCTCCTCTTCCTGCCCCAAGCACCACATCCTACCGACCCCAGCACACCCGTCCTGCCTCAGACGCCGACCCCGGCCCAGCAGTAACCCCTGCCGCCCCTGACGCGGCCTCTGTTCCTGAGTGCGGACCCACACACACACCCCTCTTTTCTCCCTCAGGTACTCCCTGCTAATGTCCTGCACCCTGCTGCTGTCGTGGACCCAGCTGCTGTCACGAGCCCTAATCCGCTTCTGCTGACGCAGCCCCTGCTCCTGACCCAGGCCCACACACACCCCAGTAGGCGCATCTGACGACCCTGTACCTGTCGTGAGGGAAGCACAACATTCATCGCCTCCACACACCCTCTTTTCTCCCTCAGGTACTCCCTGCTAATGTCCTGCACCCTGCTGCTATCGTGGACCCAGCTGCTGTCACGAGCCCTAATCCGCTTCTGCTGACGCAGCCCCTGCTCCTGACCCAGGCCCACACACCCCAGCAGGCGCATCTGACTACCCTGTACCTGTCATGAGGGAAGCACAATATTCATCGCCTCCACACACCCTTTTTCTCCCTTCTCCCACAGATAGTGTGTATCTAGACAGTTGTATTTCAGCGATCGGCTCATTCACGCCATCGCCGTTGTCTCACATGAGGCATGCACAGCCCGGTCTGCCTCACATGTGCTAAGCAACTCTACAGACAACAAGTCTCCTACACCGCCTGGAGGGAAGGGGGAGTATTGTAGTGGACGTCTCCCCTACAACTGCCTACAACTGCATAGCCACAGCGTAGCCTTCCCTAGCAACCAAACGAGCGGCGTCACCAGATGCGCCGCCGTATCCTAGCAACCGAACCAAAGACCAGTTACTTCTCGGGTTTTCCCAACATGACTCATAGATGACTCACGGCTGCTGGGTATATAAGCTCTGTCTCTCCATTGAGATTCATTCTAGCCTCTCTTCTACAACACGCAACACCTCCTCCTCCGCCGCTGCCTGGCGGCCCTCGCCTCTCCTCCACCTGCCTGGCGGTCCTCGCTCCCGCCAGCGAGCATGGCGACCCACCAGCTGTCCTTCTCTGAGCATCCTCACCAACCAGCTCTCATTCTGGCCATTATTCTTGAACACGCAACACCTACTCCAGCAAGCTCCACGCTGTCCAGCATTCATTCAACCAGGAGGCCAGCAACAGGCAACATCTTCTCTAACGAAGCTCCTGCACATCTACCTCCTTCAACACGCTACTCACCGAACGTCTCCACTGAGCAGCTTCTCACCACACGGCACCTCCAGCACCAGACTGTCTATCATATAACTTATATTATACAAGAAAACCACCTTAGAGTTTCCATCCATCCTGAGTGCTAGACAACATTATATCCCGTAATCCTACAGCTTGTACCAGTAGTGGCAGTAGGACACGAATGTTTGTCCTCCCAGACCTGTGATGCGTACACAACGCCGAAACTGATGACGTCACCGCCGATCAGTGCTATCTAGGTATGAAACGCACCCTTTAAACCACAGAGCGACGCTTAAATTATGGGCCCGGTAGTTCCATCGTGTGTGTCCGTGCGTACGTGTCTCTGATGTTGCCATATAACCAGGTTAGGCAAAACTGCCTGGCACTGGACTTTGACTGGGACTGTACCTGTATGAAGGTTGTACCAACTGCAACTTTCGTTCAAAAGAGGCGATACCTTAGTGCAGGGGTTCGTAACCTGGGGTCCATGGATGGGCTTCACGGAGTCCGTGAAGGTCAGATAAAAATTTAATATTTACCTTCAATCCAAACAACAACAACCTTCACATTGAAATGAACTTTTGAGCAGAATTAAAGTTTTGTTTTGTTAATTTGCACAAGATGATTGTATTTCATTTTTGTATTGAGTGGACATTAATTTTTGCATAAAAAAGTGTGAATCATAATTCTTTGTTAAGATTGTTTACTTTATTCATACTTTGTGTATGTCATACACTGTATGAGGCAATGAATTTTCAATAAAATAAAGTATATTCATTGCATGCAAAGTTGTGTTTATGTGATTCTGTGCATTTTTCTAGGGAGGGGGTCCATAGTTTTCACCAGATTCCCAAAGGGGTCCGTGACTCAAATAAGGTTAAGAACCGCTGCCCTAGTGCATCAAGTCTCTCACCAGATAGCCCATTGTATAAATGCATAATTGCTTTCTCTCCTGCAGCAGTTATCTCTTCTTGTTGTTTATCTTCGAGAAACACCTTTGCTAAAGCTGAGAATTCTTCGTTTTTTTATCAATTTTCTGAATGCTGTGCTCTTCCCTATGCTAAATGATCTTGACGTTGTGTCTCATCCAGTCACAGCTGCAAAAAAATAAGTAAATGTCTTGTTTCTCCCAAGGCAGATATCAAATGTTTCAGGTTCCTTTTTTTTCAAATTTGTTTGTCAGAGTAGAAGAAGGTGTCATGACTGGCTGAGTTGTTCAGTATGGTGAGCCAACAATGCAAGCATATCGGTGTCTTCATCAATGACAGCAGTGACTTGATGTCGTGCTTATTGTGTTGCTGTGAGGACACTGGTGACATCTGCATCATACTCTGCATGGATCAATGTCAGTCTATATTCCTGTCTCAAGGGCATTGATGAACCGATGTTTGTTTTCTTTATTGGACAGGAATTGTTCTTTGGAGGACTGGAGTTTCATGTCCAGCGCAAAAACAACTGACTGTCCCTCGATACCTGTACGGGGCTTGAGATGCATTGTGTCCTTCATTGCATTGGAATATTTATTGATGACATAACAGACATAAATGCTGAGGATGTTCCTGAAGGTGTTCCCTTGCTGCCAAGGAATGCGGTGAAGAAGTGACCCACCATCAAGCACGATCTGAATATTTGCTTGAGGAAACTGAACAACTTGCTGTTCTCAAGCATTTCCCACAGTTCATGAGCTAAAGTTGCCTTGGAGGGTTGCAGAAAGAGGGCTGATGACTCGAACAATGAGAATGGATAGCTGCAGAGTTCGTACTTGAAAACTCCCCCCTTGTCCTCATACATGGCATAGGCTGCTGTTATCAACCTTTGGAAGAGAAGTTGCGAATCAATAATTTCTGATTTTCCATCTATTCTGACAGAACTCTTCAAACTCATGGTCACTGCTTTATCTTTTTTTTCTAAATGAAAACTCAGAAGTTGTTTGGCCTTCCATTTTCTGCAGTATCTGAAGCCCAACTTTTTTTGCACTGTTTACATTGACCCTGAAGTCTCCAACAATGCCTGAAACAATGTTCCTGAGACTTGGATCTTCTAAAGCAGTGGTTCTCAACCTTGTTTGCCCCATGCACCCCTTTCACCATATGTCAGAATGTCATTCCCCCTCCTTTCCAAGATTGTCTGCCTCAAAAAGTACATTCCAAATAATATGCATATAATACTGAAAATCCTTTATTTTTTCCATATTAGTACATATACATTTACAATTTTACATGGATTATTTTTATAGTGGAATTTTACAAATTAAATGCCAATTGAAAATGTTGATGGATTTATAAAACTTGAATAAAAGTAAAATAGTTTTTTTTTTATTTATAATGAATTACTTAACAGACCAAACTGAAGCATAATGCAATAAACAAAAAGTTCAATAGAATACCAGAATATTGTAAATTTGTAATTAATTTTATTCAGATGAAGATTACAGTCAATGAGAAACCTGTGATTGTTTTTTCTTCGCCAATTCTGGGATACGCGGAGGAGTGCTTGAAAGGGCACAACGCAGGTCATTTTCTACCTCTAATCTACTACTTTGCTTCGTTTTAATTTGCAACAGAGTTGAAAAGCCTGACTCACAAAGATATGTCGACACAAACGGAAGCAATGCACGGATAGCTCTTTCTGCCACTTTTGGGTAGGAATCGCACATCAAGGGCCAAAATTCTGTGATTGATTTCTCATCGAACATATCTCTTGCTCCCGAATCAGTTTCCCCCCCCCCCTGAAAACCTGAATTCCCCCCCTGGGGGGAATTCCCCCCTGGTTGAGAACCCCTGTTCTAAAGAAAAGGGTTTCTTTTGCTGAAGTAAGGCTGTGATGGTCATCATGTCTTTGGCTGCTCTTGCTGGGCCCAGCTCTTTGTGCTACTCATTGAATATGGCTCGTTGTGATTCACCAGCCCCCTTCCTCTTGTCAAGCCTCCTGTTTATTTAACACTCTTTATCAAAATTTGTCTAATAGCTAAATCCGAGGACAGTCTTGCCCCAAAGCAGTTACTGTGGCGTATAACATGGTGTTACTGCCACAGTAGGATAAACTAGAAGGGAGAGAGAGAGAGAGAGGGGGGGGGGGACAGGACAGAGACAGAGGGAGTGTTGACAACGAGCTTTGCCGAGGTGTTAAATGTGAAACAGATGGCCCTCGCCTCAGGCTGACTAGCTCGACTTGTCTCTAGCTGTCCAATGAGCCATCAAATCAAGGAGTTAATAAGTCCTACATTAGACCCAAAACACTTAAGTTTTATATGGTTTAACACCCTACTCTACTCAAATATATTATATGTAGTCGTTAATAGTAAAGGAACGTACTAGTGAATTAATTATCTCAGACGTAACATATGTAATTTGTACTCTGCAGGTTTTGACAGAATAAAGAACAATAGAGTCCTACGTGCAAGGGTCTCATTATCCCACAGTCACTCATTGGGCGGTTACAGTCAAAACGTGGGTCCCTACAGTCTGCCGATATAGTCTACTGACCTACAGTCTGCCGATACAGTCTACTGACCTACAGTCTGCATATACAGTCAACTGAGACTGACGAGTGACTCGACCGTCGACGGACAAGCCCTCAGCGGGGCTCTTCCCTCCGGCACCCGACACACCCCGCAGCTACGCAGCAGGAGAGCGGGGACGCCTTTGTGTGAATTTGTGAATCATCGACTAAAGTGTGATGCCTATAATAATAGTTAACCCCAGCGAAAAGGGGTTTGTGGGTTGAATGTGTGTATAGCACTTGTATGTGTATATAGAGAAGCAAGACGCCTCTGTAGGTGGGTCCAGTGTCAGAAAGGACTGGTCTCGGTGCCAAAATTGTTCGTACCGGAGCGAGGGAGTGTTATCGTTCATTCTGGACAGGCACGCTGCCTGCCACGAGGACCGCGTGTCAGGAAAGAGTGAACTCTGCCTACACGTGGGAGAGATAGTGTTCAAAGCGTACAGCCAGACTGGATCGCTAATTGTAAATAAAATTTAAGAACGAGTGAGTTGCCCTTTCTATTAGAAAATAGAAGTTGTGACAGTTAAGTAACGTTGTGAGTAAGGGTGCAGTAGTGTTTGTGGCATCAGTTTTATAATCTAAGCAGCTGTGTAATGAATCCCTACACTGATTGTGGTGCCTCTGTTGTCGTGTTAATGTTAGTGTGACATCACTCGTGCTTATTGCATGCGTTTATATGACTTCAGTTGTATGACATTGCTCATATTACTTCAGTTGTATGACATAGCTTATACGACTTCAGTTGTATGACATCGCTTATGACTTCAGTTGTATGACATCGCTTACATGACTTCAGATTGTATGACATCGCTTGTATAACTTTAGTTATATGGCATCGCTTGTATGACCTCAGTTATATGACATCGTTATAAACGAGCAGACGTTTCAGTTGAAGAGCATTCCTGCTTAACCGAACGTCTCTATAACTGTGCAACCAGTCATGGAAGGGCGCAAGGTAGAGAAGATAAGCCTAGCCAGCGTAGAAGACCTGGAGGCCCTGAACGACTGAGATGCTAACAGGTCATTCACACAGCCAGGGCTAAGTGGAGAAACCTTTCACCTGAGAGAAGGATGAAACCAACAGGCCGGTTAAATAGGGTAATCTGGGGTTATCAGCAGACGCTCACCCAATTGACGGCAATGATGCATAATATCAAAGATCATATTGAGCAACTGCAGACTTTAGGCGATACGGAGGACTTTGGTGAGATGCTGTCATTACCAGGAGGAAAGCCTTTCTGGAAACGAGTGAAGGGATGACACCCGCGACGAGGTATGCACGAGACACACATTGTCAACCGCCGGAACCAGGAGTGTCTAGCTGCTATACCTCGACACCCACCCAAGGAGGGTTCCCAACACTCAGCGCTTCAGAGTCGGGAACATCTAATAAGTGGGAGAGGTAACATGTCTCCACCTGTCATACTCACTTTCCGGAAGCAGTGACACCAACAGGAACCCAGGAGAAGGAAAACCAAGTACAAGATATACAGCGAGAACGCCCAGGACGGATGGAAGGGAGGCCATCGGACACGATGCTCCCAACCCAGAGACTGGAAGAGTTAATGGCCACTATGAGGCTTCCCCAGAGGCCTATGCCAAGGTTCAGCGGAGGGACTTGTGACGAGTATTGGGAGTTCAAGCATGCCTTCCAAAGACACATTAGGGAGGCGCCCATACCCTATGCACTAAAATTGGAAACACTTCTTTCGGCCAACACCGACCGCGCTAAGAAATCCCTAAGAGCATGCCTGCAAATAGAAGACCCCAGGGCAGGATACGAACAAGCTCTAGCCTTGCTAAAAGAGTTATAGCAACAAGCAAGCCTACGTTCAAGAACTAATAGGCAAGGTCCTACGTGGCCCAGCCGTGAGAACAGATGATATTAAAGGACTTCAGTAGCTCGCGGACGATCTGGGAACTGTGTAAATAACTTAAAGGTACTGGGAAAACTGCACGAAATTGACACGTACGAATCACTGAATACTTTGGCTAAGAGATTCACGGGAATGATCAAGGAGCGATAAGAGGATAGAACATATGACTATGAAAGGAGACACGGGAATTCTCCAGGGGTCGAGTG
This sequence comes from Homarus americanus, assembly GCF_018991925.1. Taxonomy (NCBI): domain Eukaryota; kingdom Metazoa; phylum Arthropoda; class Malacostraca; order Decapoda; family Nephropidae; genus Homarus; species Homarus americanus. Next base: position 18,825,742 of record NW_024722227.1, on the reverse strand, counting down.
GATGAAGGATTTTGTACTGGAAATTCTAGACAGGACAAGGAGGGCTTTGAGGGGACAAAGACAAGAATAACCGAGCAGGAGACGAACAGGCTCACACCCATACCCTTCCTCATCATAAAGGAGACCTGATAGGAGGTTAGAGGAAGGGACGACCGCACTTGCCCGTTGTGCCTTGGATATCACCCTTTGCAGAGATGCCAAGCATTCCTCAACATGTCGACTAGAGCGCGAATTTCACTCGTACGTGAAGAACGTCGCTGTTTCGCCTGCTTAAATCATGCTCACCGGATGGCCGAGTGCAGCCAGAAGACAAGGTGCAGCATAGATGGCTGCTATAGCTTCCACTCGAATCTCCTGCACTTCTCGAGAAATTCTATGCGCAATAACACGCCAAACCAGGACGAACCATCAAGAAAGGAACTCTTAGCCAGTTTTCAAGGGATAAAAGAGCTTCCACCATGGATGCACACCAGTCAGAAGTGTCGTCCGACCACAAGCGGCAGAAGCTAGGTGACTGTCAACTCAAGGCCATCATGTCGGCACCGAAATTAACGACCAATGGAGCTAGGCAATGGAAACCCGAATCCAGCTCGAGAGTTACGGAGAAAAGGGCTGGAAACAGGCAGGTTGCACTGGTGACCACGAACCGAGAAAACCCACATAAATGGGCCAGAGATACTTACGGTCGAGAAAATAACCAGTACGAGGGGCCCGAAGAATACAACTAGCAGATCCAGGCAGAGTTGCACTCCCCATATTAAAGGTCAAGGTTCGGGAAGATAAGGCGAAAGACGAATACAATAGTGATCACCGGAGCACTCTTGGACTCAGGCAGCAACAGGTCTTACTGCACCGCGAGCCTAGCTAACCGACTGCGAATAACAGGGAAGTCTGTTTTAATCTCCATAGGCACGATCCTGAAGGAGACGAAGAGCGTGAAGGCCAAAAAGATCGAGCTGAAGGTGACTAGCTTCGGAATGAGAAGAAGTAGATCCATTAACATTCCCAGAATCCTCGTTATTAAAGACCTGCCTTCTTCTCTGGAAGCATCGGTTGCAGACATCAGAGCTTTGCCAAGTGGAGGCACCTCCAAGGAACCACACCACTCCACCCACCGGAAAGAGTGGATCTCCTGATAGGGTTAGGTGTACCACAAGTCCTAACACCGTTAGAAGTACGGACCAGGAAGAATGGAGAGCCGTTCGCGGTGTGCACACTTCTAGGATGGACCATAAATGGACCTATTGGACCTGCAATAAGTGGGCACCTAGCAATCAACCACCTCATCTCACAAAAGCCACTGAACCTGGAGACACGTTTAGAGAAACAGGTTATACACTTCTGGGAATGTGACTCAGCCTACTGCAATGAAAAACCCCATCTCTATTGAAGACAGAAGAGTCCTGGTGCTGTGGTCAACTACAGTGATGAGGGTTGACGAGCACTATTAACTTCCCATACCATTCCGTCATGAAGAGCCGGGACACCAGAATAACAGAAAACTGGCTGAGCAACGGTTAGCGAGCTTGAAGAAACGTCTCCTGAAAGACCCAGACCTCCGTCAAAGATATCGAGAAGAGATGCAAAACCTGATCAACAAAGGACATGCTGAGAGAGTCCCACATCCGTGAGCTTACCATTGTGCCGGGGAAAACCTGGTATCTCCCACATCACTCAGTATTGAACCAAAATAAGCCCGGGAAGTTGAGAATAGTCATTGACTGTGTAGCAATGTATGAGTCAGTGACCCTGAACAGCCAAGTGATGCAAGGGCCAGACCTCAACAACAAATTGGTGGGAGTCCTGCTTAGGTTCCGTCAAGAAAGGGTGGCACTCATGGCTGATATCGAGGCTATGTTCCACCAGATACGAGTATTGCCTGAAAATCGAGACGCCCTGCACTTTCTGTGGTGGGCAGACGACCAACTTTCGGGAGACCCGGTCGCTTACCGAATGAAGGTACATCTCTTCTGGGGAGTGTGGAGCCCATTATGTGCTGGATATGCATTACGACGAACATTCCAAGACCACGGGCAAAAGCTCCATGAAGAAATTAAGAAAGCAAGTCGCAACTTCTATGTCGATGATCTGCTTCTTTCAGTAGCATCACCAGGGAAGGCGGCGATAGTCACTCACCAATTGAGGCAGTTGATGAAGAAAGGCGGGTTCAGACTTACAAAGTAGATATGCAACCACAAAGGGGTCCTCAGAGCAGTCCCAAAAACGGAAAGAGCTATGGAAGTGAAAGAAGTACTTTTGAAGGATGACAGGCTCCCAGCTGAGCGGGCATTGGGAATCATGTGGGATCTAGAGAATGACGAACATGCAGTCCGAAACCAGATCCCAACGAAGTCACAAACGAAGCGAGGTCTCCTGAGTATGGTCAGCTCCATATACGACCCATTAGGAATCATCGCTCCGAGCACCATATGAGCCAAAATCATATTCCAGGATGAGTGCAGGCGAGGCATCGGGTGGGATGAGCAAATGACCGAACACAACAGAGCCGCTTGGCGGCAGTGGCTAAATGATCTTCCCCACTTGTCTCAAGTACGTATCCTTCGATGTTACTACCCTGAATGCGCAAATCCAATAACTACGGTACAAATGCACCACTTCTGCGACGCCTCCCAGCAAGCATACGGGGCTGTATCCTACCTCAGGATCACAAGTGGAGACGGAGCCTACTCTACCTCCTTTGTGTGTGGCAGAGTCAAGCTAGCTCCTCTGAAACAGCAAACCATACCTCGGCTCGAGCTATGTTCGGCAGTGTTAGCGGCCAAAGCAGAACTAGAGAAGAACTAGAGTTGCAGATCGACAAATCAGTGTTCTGGACAGGCAGCATGGTCACCTTTCAAAACATACGAAACACTGAACGGCGCTTCCATACCTTTATGGCAAACCGAATTGCAACGATACATGAGAATTCCGACGCAGAACAATGGCGATATAAGCTCCAACCAAAACCCAGCTGATGATGCCAGCCGTGGACTGCATGGGGCAGAATTGAACAACGACTGCAGATGAATTCAGGGACCCCCCTTTCTCCTGTTGGGAGAAAACAATTGGCCAAAGAACCCAAAGCCGATTTCTAACCTTGCAGATGGAGACCCGGAGGTAAAAGGAGATGCAACAGTACTGGCAACGGGCACTGACCAGGGTGAGAGTACCCTGAAAGGGCTATGGGCAAGGTACTCCTCATGGCATCAGCTACTGAAAGTTGTGGCGTGGCTCAGGAGGTTCATACAGTGGCGCTTCAGCGATCCAAAAGAAGAACGTCACCAAAGGGATCGACTGAATATCAGCGAGTTGGATGAGGCAAGATTAGCTGTCGTGCTACTGATACAAAGGGAGGGATTTCCCCACGAGATGGACGCGGTGGAACGAGGACACTCCATCAGGACTGGTGACGTAAGCAGACTGGAACCTTACCTAGATGCAGATGGCCTGATCAGAGTAGGCGGCCGACTGAAGCGTGCTGCTCTCCATCCAGACCAAAAGAACCCCAGGGACAAAAAAACCACAGAACTTATCGTACAGGAGGTACATTCAACCAGGGCTCGCCACTCAGGACGTGAGCACACTCTAGCGAGACATATTGGATACCCAAGTGCCGTAAGGTGATCGAAGAAGCAATTGGAAGCCTACCCACCAACGCCAAGCTGACCTGCCAGAGGACCGGGTACATCCAGAAGATCGGCCATTCGCCTGCACCGGAGTCGACTGTTTTGGTCCCTTTATGGTTAAACAAGGCCTGGCTCGTTCGATGGGGATGCTTGTTTACATGTCTGGCTACCCGAGTTATACACCTGGAAGTCCTTACCTCACTGGACACAGACTCATTGATCAACGCCATGACGAGGTTCGCATCCCGCAGAGGACCTCCTAAGCGTATCAGATCCGACAATGGAGCGAACAGAGAAATTCAGGAGGCGGTGAGTAAGTGGAACAGCAGTAACAATGTTAGGAACACACTCTTGCAAAGACAAATAGAATGGGAGTTCAACCTTCCGACTGCCTTTCACATGGGTGGAGTATAGGAGCGTCAGATCCGCATTGTGAAGAAGGTTCTCCAAGGGGTAATGGGTACTCAGGTACTAGACGACGAGCGACTCAACACCCTGTTCTGTGCCATGGAAGAGATCGTCAACGGGAGGCCCATCACCCCAGTATCCGACGACCCGAGAGACCTATAAGCACTCACTCCACTTCACCTACTGCGAATGCATGGGGGAACCCTGCCCACTGGAGGCGATCAGTCCATAGCAGAAGCGTACAGACGAAAATGGAAGCATGCCCAGTTCATTGCAGACCAATTCTGGAAGAGGTGGGTTAAGGAATATCTCCCGACATTCTGGCAGTGACAGAAACACTTCCGGGCGTACCGCAACTTCCGCACTGGGGACATCGTCATCATATCTGGACATCCTCTCCTAAGGAGCCAATGAATACAGGTGGCTGTACCGGGTGATGACGGTCTGGTGCGGCGTGCCAAAGTAAAGACGAAGGACTCAGTGTTAATATGTCCAGTGACCAAGCTCTGCTTATTGGAGGGAGTCGGAGAGTGAGACTCCCGGCAGACAATTGGTTTCGAGCAAGCTCAACAGGGAGAGTGTTACCGCCACAGTAGGATAAACTAGAAGGGAGAAAGAGAAAGAGAGAGTGGGATAGAGAGAGAGAGGGGGAGGGGGCAGGAGAGAGACAGAGGGAGTGTTGACAACGAGCTTTGCTGAGGTGTTAAATGTGAAACAGATGGCCCTCGCCTCGGGCTGACAAGCTCGACTAGTCTCTAGCCATCCAGTGAGCCATCAAGTCAGGGAGTTAATAAGTCCTACATTACTGTAGACCCGAAACACGTAAGTTTTATATGGTTTAACACCCCACTCTACTTAAATATATTACATGTAGTTGTTAATAGTGAAGGAACGTACGAGTGAATTAATTATCTCATACGTAACATATGTAATTTGTGCTCTGCAGGTTTTGACCTAATTAAGAACAATCGAGTCCTAAGTGCAAGGGTCTCATTATCCCACAGTCGCTCATTGGGCGGTTACACATGGTATCCCTGGATAAACTGTAGTACACAATATACGCATCTCTTCAAGCTTGTTCATCATTTGCAGACAGGGATAGGCTGACTTTGTGTTGAAATTGTGCCCTGCTGCAGCTCGGTATGGAAGCATAGTATACATTGTTGATAAGTGCAACACCCAGTATTCTGCTCTTTCTGCTTTGATTAATGTCTTCAATATATCTATCATAGACATGAATTGAAGCCACAATGTGCTTGGGCTTGTTCTGCTACTAAAGGAATCCATCTGACATTCCAACTTTCTAACTATTTTTTAAATAGTTTCACTTCCCTTCAGGTCAGTTTCAAAAAGTTATCCTGTCATCAGTTTCCTGTGCAAGTCAAATGCTTCCTCAAAATTGGTTTCTGTTGTGTCTTTTGAAGACTCCTCTGATCCTACCTCATTAGATCTTCCAGCAGCATTGACATTGTGAAGAATATCTTCCTTTGGGTTTGAAACCAGCTGATTCATGTATTCTCTCATCATTTTCTTTCTCTTAGTGGCTGGGCACAGGAACATAAAAGGTCATTGATGCAAGGAATGCATTCAAGGCTGCATGTACAAGGAAATGTCCCCGAACAGTGCATGTTACAGCCTTTCCTTGAAACATATCACTAACAGCGTTCTTGGCATAAACAACAGAGAGTACACCATGAAGTCCTGTATTTGCCATTCAATAACCATGCCGACAAGGAAGCTCATCTTCATGTGAAATGAACCAAACCGGAGAACAATGGAGTGAAGATTGCTTGTTTCACCTGAGTGGTTGGTCATATTTAACAATCAGTGTTTTATTGCTGCATCTTGCAACATCATAGATAAAGAGAAGTATATTGTTATGTGGCACCCTGCTTGTTCAATAGGTAAGAATATATTTATAGTATTTTGTTCCTTTATGTAACTGTATTATCCCCTTAGTTTTTTATATAAATGTCAGGGCAAGTACATTGGGCTTATATAATCGTATCACCCCCTGTAACTTTCCGCTGGCTATGAGGTGACATGGTCAAATCACGTGATAGGGAAGCTCCTTGAGGCGCGGCATTAAGACTGATGAGGTCAACGTATAAAAGACGGTTGCCTCGGGCTTGTCACTTAACACCTCACAACAACCGGCCGTATTTAGAAGAGCTTTTTAATATAACCTCAGTCCTCATCTTAACACTCATGGCTACAGTGATTAAGTTACGGTGATATACACTTGGAACTGTATATGAGAGCGTTTCTCAATAAATAGAGAACAGACAATTGGGTTTTGCTACTAAAACCCTATATACTTTTACTTGTTAAAGCCCCATTAACCCAGAAGAAATCAACTGTTAAAGGGCCAGTTCATAAGGTGGCAGCAAAGTGGTAACGTGTAACAACATTCAGGTCTATATACACGTTCTACATAGCAAGTCATAAGTGTTTTACGAAAACAGAAAAACAAAAAACAGTGATGTGTCATACTCTTCCAAAGCATATTATAATATCCCGTAGTGAGACATTATATGTTGAGTGATTTTTATTTTGTCATCCAAAGAGATGTACAATTTTTTTCAATAACCAATTATGAGTTATTGATGACTTTCTACCTTGTGGAAAGTTGGCAACACCCCTGTCTGGCAACAAGGGGTGACAGTGAAGAATTTGCAACGTCAACATTCAACATACTGTGGGCAGATACTCCCAGTGACAGACCAAGGAGCTTACAGTGTTGCCACATGCCTACATGCTTAAAGGTTTTGCAACACGTGGACCTTATGCCATTTAGACATCACAAGTTGTTTAAACAGAGTGTTTTGGCTGTTCTTGACTGCAGATTGTTTGCTTCCCATTTGTCCCCAGCAAGTCCTATATATACAGGGCTTCCGAAGGTTTGACACACAGAAGGACCTTCATCTCACCCGCGGTGGACGTATCCAGAAACCTCACAACCCATGGTCAGCAATTTTGGTGGATAGTGGACTCCCCGGCTTTGAAGTGGACTCACCCGTCGCCATCTTGAAGCATCAATCAGTTGCTATGCAACAGAGACAGCACCTGTTCTACTATCACCACACAGAGGACATTACCCACTCATCCCGACGTTGAGTCAGCTGTGACAGTGGGAGGGACGACTGAGTCTGACGGCTCCCGTTTTCTACGTTGACTCAAAATTACATTCATAGGTATTTTTTAGGAACATTATATATAGACCCACAATAATATAGTCAACGACATAACTCGACACGGATAGACGTCGGGTAGGGTATGTTATATAATAAGTGTCCTGCTTACTTTTTATATGAATATATATAGGTACTGGGGTAATTAAAGTACAGTATTAAGTTTCTCTTATTCTTTAGTGATAATTTCTTCATTTTACAAGTAACGTATATACTGTAAATGAAAGGCATGAGTAATTTTATTTTTATGATATAACTTTTGATGTGATCCATTTCCTTATTAATGGACCGTCTTTCTAAGTCTTCGTCTTGGGACATTACTGATTTGGCGGAGCATTTTATTAGCAATTCAGATATTGCAGATGAGGTTAAAGTCACTCCTAAAAAAATAGATTCAATAGATGAGCATGAAACACAGACGCAATCAAAGCTAGACATTTCTGTCAGGATTAGTGAAAATATTATAGACCAATTATTTGACGATTTAAAGTTTAAAATTTAAGCCATCGAACCCTAAGGTCAAGTAATAAGTATAATACGTCGCCTGATTACGGGCAGGTTTTCCTTTCTCCTCCACAGAAGGACAGTGTGTCAGAAAACTATTTATTACCTCCTCCATTAACAGATCCCTCAGTTAGGAGTAAGTTAAATAGCATGGCTACTTCTAACACCGGCATGTCTACTGACCCCTCTAACGTTATTCAAGTGATACCGCGTGGCGATCAGGTCCGCGATTTTACAGGGGAAGATGGATACCGGGTAACTACATTTCTAAGAGTATGTGAAGATACCATGAAAAATGTTCAGGTTACTATAGGCGAGGAAAAGAAGTCATTTGTTCGCTCTCATATCCCGCAAGGTAGTTTTGCGAGTGAACATTTCGACTCCAGTGGTCTTCCTAACCCGAGGTATGAATATTTCATAAAGGCTCTAATTGGTATTTTTGAGTCTGGTTCACAGCTACGACCTTTACATATGATGTTTAGGTGGCTTGACCGTTTGACACCTGTGGTTCGCGCAGAAACTCTGATGAAGAGTGTCGCCATTGCTGGTGATGTCTGTCAGCACATGAGTGCTAATTTTGGTGGATCGCCATGGTATGATGATGATGGCAAAATGTCTCAGGAAAATGTGGAGAATTTAGTTGAACTAATTAATTTTTTGGTGGCTGTTCGCGACCCTACATATTGTCATGCACAGGATAATGAGTATGCACCGACTGATTTGATCATAGATTACGCAAATAAACTTGCTCCCAAGTCAGCTCGTACTATGAGGGCCTGAACTGCCACCATTTATGAGGGTCTGGGCTTCCACCATTTATGAGGGCCACTGTGTGCCAGTAACAATTCCTTTTACTCTTATACTTATTAGCATTGGTAGCGTGACGATAGGAGGCTCGTGGGTAGGTGTAATGATAGTATCAAGCAATAGGGACGAAATAACGGTAAATACTGTAGGTAAATAATAGACACAATTATACAAATACAAAGTTTATTTAAACATGAATATGAAATTAGAAGAAAGAATTTATTTGTACCAATAGACTAAATCTAGTACTAGGCCCTCAGGCTCAACATACTCACACCATTACTGGGTGGACATATTCAATAACACTTCCAACCCTACTGGGTGGACATACTCAATAACACAACTATTATAGTCACTTAGCACCATAAATACTAGGGCAACTGCCACTACAACACTCAGTCGTCAGGTGTGATACTCAAGCAATAGCCATGGGGTCCAGCCACCATGGAGTACTATCCGACGAACTCTGGAGATCCCAGTGGATTAATTCCACCACACAAATAGCCCTACTGAGTTAGACACTCATCCACCAATGATGGGGGCTGGTAGTGGTGTGTGGCTTGGTGATCCGGGGTCACCTCGCAGACCGAGCGTTAGGGCCAGACGAGCCAGCTATGGGGGCTATAGGTAGTCTGAAGTGTCTGACGGCCGGGTCTCACGAAGGTAACTGATCCTACTGGACCTCGGACATCTCCCCAGACATTGTGGATACAACATCCACGCTACAGACACGGCCTAGGCTGCGTTAGGGACCTGTATGGATGAAGGGACGGGCACTTACTAACTGTGACAACAACATCACGTTTCAGGGGACGTTAAAGACGTAAATATGACTTCACTCAGAGCATATCAACTACGTTACTGTTAACACTTGCACAATCAACTATTAATTGGGTCAAATCACTTAAAGAAGGGCGAATTACAACACAGAGTGGAATGGCATACCTGTATGGATGAAGGGACGGGCACTCACTAACGGTAGAAATGCCCGCGGGGCCCTCACTCAAAACAGACCGGGAGTCCACCCCTACTTCTATTCCGATGAATTAATTTACTGTACACTCTGACGTTGAGACTGAGACTATGAACTCATTTTCATTCTCTACTATTATCTTCACTAACAATGCTCTGACTCAGCTATCAAAAGCAAAATTAAATTGATTACAAAGGGTTGGATGGCAACAGGTCCCAGCATACAGCGTCTGCTACTAAATCCGTGGATTATATTCCAAGTTCCCATAAGACAGAGACGGGGGAAACAGAGAAAACGGGGGACATTTCCACTGGGGGACTCAGAGGGTTTTGTGGACGTTTGAGCGTAATATGAATCCTTAAGGTTTTCAGGTTAGCTATTATCATGATCATTACAGTACTCCACCAGCTAGGACAACTACACCTGTAGCACCAATGCAATAACGAGTTCCTAACATCCCAGGAAACAAACCTCGACAAACTTTAGTATCTACCCATTGTAAGAAGAAAGGTCATACAGTGGATGAATGTTACCAGCTCCAGAGTGGTGGTGTCAAGAATAAAGAAAAGAGACATCCAACCACCGGCCTACGGCAAAGACATGGACCACCCAAAACAGATGCAGCGGTTGCAAAGACTACGTCTATGACAGGCCATGTGTGAAAATACCCAAAGAGCCAGAAGGTGACTATGACCCCAGGTAACACAGCAGCGTACAGCAAGTCGTTATCATTACAAGAAGTCGGGGGAAGACCAGAGCCGGTGCCAGAACGAAGAAGGATAGGTACATCAGTACCAACGCCCAACAGCACTTCTGTGGCAGCCACTTTAATAGCGGCGCTCAACAAAGCGGAAGTGCTGTCCATTCCGGCGAGAGTTTGGTCCATCAGATTGGCTCTGGATATTGATACCGGTGCATGCGAAATATGTATTAGCTTTGGCATCCTATCAAGCGTTACAACGTAAATTCCCTCACCGAGATTTTTCATTTCGACCTACTGACACTGATCTCGAAGGAGTTTCCGGGAAGCAGGTGAATATTGCAGGAATGGTGACTTTACCGCTACGATTTTCTAGACTGGTGGTATTTCCTTTTATGCAGATTTTTATGTAGTCCAGCAATTTAATTTACCAGCTAACAGGTTGACAGTTAGAACGAATTTATAGATGTTCGTCCACGTAATAATTCTTTTATGTTTAATGGTGTTTCCTGCAATGCTATGAGTAATTCTGCACCGTTGCTCTCTGCAAGGTTGAAAGTGTCATTCACCATACCCATTAGGAGGAAGGCGGATAACGAGTCAAAGCAAGCTCAAGACCTCACAGACTCACTTTCCCAGCACAATTATTTAATAATTATCTGCTATGGGCAGGCGAAACGGCACAATCGTTTTTCATCAAACTTCGTGGAAAAATCGCAAAAAATTCGTAGCGTGGAACAAACCTGGTCCCATGTCGATGGTTTCTTTAGGAACGCATTAATTAATTATTTTATTTACGCTGGCAACAGATGTCACCGTTCTCTGTCAGCCGGCCGGACGATTGCAGTTATCGTACGGCACCCTCCTCCTCCCCCACTTTTTCTCTTAGCCTACTTTTTTTTTAATGTTGTTTGGAATAGTAAAGGAAGGAAGATGAGTAAATAGAAGAAAGAAGGAGAAACAGACAATAGTTAGAGGTAACAGGTGGGGGGGGGGAGCTAAGTTTCATCATGCGTCTGGATGCGCAGTTTCAACTTTACCAGATCATTTTCGGACCTTACCAGGATACAGTGTGTACTTATTCCTCTCCTAATGGCGAATATTTCTTAAAACTAATTATTCTAACCTTTATTCTATTCCTTCCTATAGTATATTAGATACTGTAAGTATCACGACCACGATTATAACAACCAAGACCATGATCATAACCACGACCATGATTATAACAACCACGACTATGATCATAACAACCACGACTGTGATTATAACAACCACGACCATGATTATAACAACCATGATCATGATTATAACACAAAAGACCATGATTATAACAACCACGACTATGATTATAACAACCATGACTATGATTATAACAACCACGACCATGATTATAACAACCACGCCCATGATTATAACAACCACGACCATGATTATAACAACCACGACCATGATTATAACAACCACGACTACGATTATAACAACCACGACCATGATTATAACAATCACGACCATGATAAAATACAGGCGCGACCGCACTTCTCCAAATATTCCCTCCATTACTGTTTTGTCAACTATATAGCGAACTGGGCACGAAGGGCCCACGATCACTTGTAACAACTAAAGTTGGAAGATTGTACCTACAGTGTGTATATGTTCTGGGTATCAAGTTCTATCTACAGGAGCGAACACAAACACCCGTAGAGTTTTCGTAGGTTCTATTTGCTGGATAAACAGAGATATACAAGCGAGGCGGCTCTCCTTACTCTGTCTGGGGGGTCAACTAGCCTTTCGGGCGACATGTGGCAAGTGATACATTAGCAGCTTACATATGTCGCCAGGCACATTAATTAAGCGTGTGGGACATGGTAAATACATTGCCACACGCTGCTAGCTAGGTTGAATAAATAGTGTATATAAATGGAGCACATACATAATATACATACAGCATACATAATATACCTTTTCTTTTGGATCCGTTCTGAGCGTCGAGGGACTTGATCACTGGGGAGGATATGGGACTCAACACTGGTGGTGGGGTCAGCAGAAGGCGTTGTTACGGGGCGGAGAAAACGGCGGTTCCTCCACAACACACGACCGCTGGGTAACCGCACCTGGTAGTCCCGTGACCTACCGAGACCCATGACTACGCCCACATTCTCCCAACGTAAGGAGGTCGGGTCCTGAACACGGACTTGGTTGCCAACACTCAACTTGGGAAGAGGACGGGCGTGGTCGTTGAAGCGGGCGACGACATCATGAACACGTTCGGCGGCTCGGCGATCACAATCCTCTGTCTTGGCCTGCCACTCCTTGGAGAAGGATTGAGGGTGAGCAGGGACACAAGAACGAAGGGGGCGTTCGTACAAGACCAGGGCAGGGGAGCGCCCAGTGTAGTTAGGTGTGTTGCGGAGTTCAAGAAGGCCCCGGTCGAAGGCCTCGCAGTCAATATTCCCAGAAGGGGCCACCTTAAGGAAGAGGTGCTTCAGGGATTTGACAGCAGCCTCAGCGTGGCCGTTGGACTGCGGGTAATGGGGCGATGACAACACATGCCGGACTCCCCATCGGTCAAGGAACACAGCAAAGTCCCGGCTTGTGAACTGGGGCCCTCCGTCGGTTCGCAGGTGCACAGGAACGCCCACGTCACGGAAGTAGTGGCGGAACTTGCTGATGGTGGCGACGGACGTCGTGTCATTACCGCACTTGATGACAACCGGCCAACCAGAGAACCGGTCTACGATAACAAGGAAGGACTTTCCTGACACACAGAAAAAGTCGGCCGACACAGACTCAAAGGGGCGGGTGGGGTTGTCGTCACTCATGAAGGGTTCCTGCTGCTGGCTGGGTTGTAATACTTGGCAGGCCTCAAACGCAAGGACAACATTGGAGATGTCGGAGTCGATGCCGCGCCAGAACACAGTCTGTCGTGCATGTTGTTTGGTGGCCTCAGCTCCACGGTGACTGTCGTGAAGGCTGGCCAAGACGTGGGGACGTGAGGCAGCAGGGACAACTACACGTGCTGTGTACAGAACACGGTCCCCGTCTCAGTAGAGTTCATCGCAGAGTTTCCAATACGGGAGCAGGGTGTTGTGAAGGTCGTAGCGGTTGCTAGGGAATCCAATCCTCACACACTCGACGAGTCGGACGTAGGAAGGGTCATCCCGGGCCGCTGTTCGAAGGGCCTCCATTGCCTGCACTTGGACATCGCCCAAACCACAGCCAACAGCTCCAACTCAATAGTTGCATAGCGCGTCTCGGTGTCAGAGAGGAAACGCGAGCCACACTGGACAAGCCGGAACTGTCCTCCACCATGATCCTGCAATAGGGCATATCCCACGCCGAACAAGCGTGAGGCATCTGTCTGCAGAACTGTCGGCAAGGCTGGGTCAAATGTGGCGAGGACAGGTGGACTAGACAGGGCCTGTTTCACTTGCTGGAAGGCCTTGTCGTGGTCGGGGGTCCACAGGAATGTCCTCTTGGGGCTCATCAGGGGGCGAAGTGGTTGGGCAGCTACGGAGATGTCCGGCGAAAACTCTGCTAACTGGTTGATGAGACCGACGAAGGACCTCAAGTCGGTGAGGTTAGCAGGGGTGGGGAAATCCGTGATGGCGCGGACCTTCTCCGGGTCAGCTACAATACCATTCCCTGAGAGGGTGTACCCACAAAAGCCCACTGAAGAGCTGGCCAGAACAAACTTGTCGGCATTTAGGGTGATGCCGTGCTTCCGGCACCTGTTGAGTACCTTGTAGATACGGCAGAGGTGATCCATGTAATCCTCATCATACACGAGTATGTCGTCAACCACTTTCACGCAGTTTGCCAGATCTTGTAGAGCCATATCACCTCGAAGGCAGAAAGCATCTCCTGTAGCGGCGAATCCCATGGGGCCACGGCAATAACTGTAACGTCCATGCGGGGTTATGAAAGTTGTAAGTGGTCGGTCTTCTTCGGCAAGCTCTATCTGCCAGTATCCACACAGGGCGTCCATCGTCGTGAAGAAGCTCGCCTTCGGGTTCACACTGCGTATAGCTGCAAAGGGCGTGGGAGAAGGGTGCGCAGGACGAGACACCTGGCTGTTGAGCTTGGAGAGGTCAGTGGTGATCCGAACATCACCTTTGGGTTTTGCGACGACTACCATTGGGTGACACCATTGAGACGGGTCATCGCCAGCTGGTGTAATAATTTCTTGGGCGACCAAGGAGTCCAGCTCGTTTTTGACCGCCTCGCGGAAGGCCAAGGGGACCAGTCGAGGGGTGTAGATAGCAAAGGGCTTCGCGACGTCCCTCAGGTGGATCCTCATGGGGGGGCCTACCATCTTCTTGAGAGGCTTGGATTCCAGAACGGACTTGGTCACCAGAACGTCGCTGAATTCCTTCAGGAAGTACTTCCGAGCATCCGAAGGAGAGGTGTCACTGGCAAGAGACAGGGGTAGGGCGGCAGCAGGGTAGTTGCTGCTCACTTTGTGCACCCTGTTGGCGTGTTTTTCCTCGAGAATAGGTTTAGGGAAACCCTGGGAGATGATGGCCAACTCTTGACAATGTCTGTAGGACAGCAAAGGAGTCGGGACACCGTTATGCACATCAATCCAGGCTTGACACGACCTGTTGCCAAAGGTGACCTGTGCTTGGAGTGAACCTAGGGCTGGGGCCATCTGTGAACCATCTGCCTTGAAGCGGAGATCCTTGGGAGTCGGTCCTAGATCACTTGGAGAGAGCCCAAAACATTGCAAATGCTGGGGACCGATGACTGTAGCATCAGCGCCGGTGTCGGGCAACATCTGAAGACTGGATGACACACTGCCGTAGGTCACGATGACGCTGATGTGCTTGGGAACTTTGGTCCTGGAACGCGAGAGGGAGTACACCTTCCTAATATGGCTCGAGCGTTGTCCAGGGTCGTCATGCTTCTGATTGGAAGACTGTGGGCGGCCCTCACTGGTGGAAGGGCGCTAAAGCTTCCGCCGACGCTGTCCCTTGCGTTTGTTGGTAGGGAAACACTTGTCGTAATGGCCCAGACGACCGCACACATTGCACTGGACGCGTTTGGCTGGACACTGTACTGTGAGTGACCAGTGACCCTTACGGTCACAACTGTTGCAGGTAGACTCAGCAGCTGGACACACCTGTGTTCCGTGCTGCTTACCACAGTTGTTACAAAAGGAGCCGGGCGTGGGCGTGGTGGGCGAAGGCGTTGGAGTAGACTTCATGTCCTTCTTGTACCGGGACACAGCACGTACAGCTGTAGGGGGAGCTCGGATGGCAGAGGCAGCACACCTGGCAGCCTCGTAGGAGCGACATACTGTCAACACATCCTTAAGAGAGGAGGAAGAGTCGAGGGAGGTGGGGCGTTGGACAAGCTCCTCGTCCTTAACACCCATCAGGATCACCTGCTTCAACTGGGTCTCCTCGCACTGCTGGTGGTTACCTGGGCATATATCTACCTCTTCTGAGGCTCTCTTGAGTCGTACATAAAAGGCATCAAAAGTCTCGCCCTCCATCTGTCTGCAGCTAAACAATTCCCTCCTGCGTAGAGCTTCATTCCGCTGCCCTTTGATGTGCCGTTGCAGAATATCCAGTACCTCCTCTACAGACAAAGAAGAGGTCGGAGGTACCTGCAACGTATGTTCCAAGACACGCTGAGTTTCCAAAGACTGGCACATACGCAGCTGAATAAGCTGTTTAGGCTGTGACAAGCTCTGGAGATCCACCATTGTAACATAATCAGTCCACCGTCGCCGCCATTCACGAAAAGTCTGGAAATTCACATCAGGCTTTAAGACGGGCGGTGTTTGAGCAGCCGCTTTAGGTGGGGCTGGGGGGCGTGAAGAAAGCATTGATGAGGTATCTGAACCAGTCAGTACCGAGGCAGTGTTAGAGTCAGGGGCTTAGTTAACAGTGAGGCGAGATATCAAAGCTTCAAACCGTGCACTGTCTTCCAATCTCCGTTGGTGGTCTCTCTCTGCGTCTGCTTGCCTTCTTTCTTCATTCTCCACAAGTCTGTTAGCTTCGTCCTCGCTCCTTTCATCCCTCATAAACTTCATTAAAGCAATTATCTCTGAAGACAATGCTGAAGATCGAGGTGAAGGGCTGCGCAATGTGGTGGGAGCTGGAGCGTCCTGTTCAGCCTGGTCATCCATCTCTGCCGAGCTGTCATCCGACTGACTCATCCAGGCGTTGGCTCCACGACTGCATAAGGCACGAGACATAATTACTTAATCTGTGTACTGTGTCTTAAATCAGTGTTGACCGGTCAGCCCGTCGTATCAACAAGATCTGAGACAAAAAATTAATTAAATGCACAGATAAGTAGATTATATATATAAAATATATATCAAGGAATGGCTGCAGTCAGTGTGTTCGTACGTGTGTGTATGTGTGCGCGCCTTGGGCAGTCTCTCGCTGGGAGGCAGAGGCGGCGACTCACAGTCAGTGGCAGTTACCATGTAGACGCGGCCGGAGGAGGTTGCACTAAACTCTACTCCCCACAAATGCCCTGAACATGCCTTCCACCTTGGGAATCCTTTACAACAAGGTCACATATTATGGCACTAAGCACACAAGGCACTGATACACTTCACAGGAACTTGCTGTCACTGACACTGCTCAAAGTTGCTATAAATTCTTTGAAGAGACGGCCATTAGCGGTGGTTGACACAGAGCAGGGGTCCATAAGCCGGTCTAGCCAAAAACTTTACACTTCACTTGTATAATAATCCAGTTAATTGACACACTGCGCCATGTATATGTTCTGGGTATCAAGTTCTATCTACAGGAGAGAACACAAACACCTGTAGAGTTTTCGTAGGTTCTATTTACTGGATAAACAGAGATATACAAGGGAGGTGGCTCTCCTTACTCTGTCTTGGGGGTCAACTAGCCTTTCGGGCGACATGTGGCAAGTGATACATTAGCAGCTTCCATATGTCGCCAGGCACATTAATTAAGCGTGTGGGACATGGTAAATACATTGCCACACGCTGCTAGCTAGGCTGAATAAATAGTGTATATAAATGGAGCACATACATAATATACATACAGCATACATAATATACATACATAATATACATACATAATATACATACACAGTGTTAACGGGTACTTTCCACTATCAGAATGAAGAAATCACCAAGGCCACTGTAGTTCCACCTGACGTGTACATGGGGACTGATGTAGTATGTCTACCGGATACGTCCAAGGTTAAGGGTTTATCGTGGGAATCGACATTAAGCACAATTAGACCTGGTGGTTTAACAGACGTTCTAGTTCTTAACAGAATAGGCGCTCTTAGAATATTGAAAGAAGGATGTTATTTGTGTGATTTTTTTTAGTTTATCATAACTGTACATGTTCTGGGTACTCAGTTCTAACTACAGGAGCGAACACAAACGTCAAACACCTGTAGAGTTTTTTGTAGGTTCTATTTGCTGGATCTGCAGAGGTACACAAGAGCCGGTGCGTCCCTTACTCTCTCTATGGGTCAACTGACCTCTCTTTATGGGTCAACTGACCTCTCAGGCGACATGTGGCAAGTGATACATGTCGCCAGGCACATTATCGAAGCATGTGGTACCTGGTACAGGCATTGCCACATGCTGCTGGCTAAGCTCAATAAATAGTATATATGAATGGAATAAATACATAATATACATACAAAATACATACATAATATACATACAACATACAAAATATACATACCTCCCCCATACGCTCATAGCAAAATCTTGAGCGGACCTTTTCTTTTGGATCCGTTCTGAGCGTCGAGTGACTTGATCAGTGGGGAGGATATGGGACTCAACACTGGTGATGGGGTCAGCAAAAGGCATTGTTACAGGGCGGAGAAAACGGCGGTTCCTCCACCACACAAGACCACTGGGTAACCGCACCTGGTAGTCCTGTGACCAACCGAGACCCATCACTACGCCCACTTTGTCCCAACATAGAGAGGTCGGGTCCTGAGCACGGACTTGGGTGCCGACACTCAACTTGGGGAGAGAACAGGCATGGTCGTTGTAGCGGGCGGCGACATCATGAGCACGTTCGGCCACTTTGAGGATGAGGTGCTTCAGGGATTTGACAGCAGCCTCAGCATGGCCGTTGGACTGCGGGTAATGGGGCGATGACAACACATGCCGGACTCCCCATCGGTTAAGCAACGCAGCAAAGTCCCGGCTTGTGAACTGGGGCCCTTCGTCGGTTCGTAGGCGCACAGGAACACCCACGTCACGGAAGTAGAGGTGGAACTTCCTGATGGTGGCGGCAGACGTCGTATCATTACCGCACTTGATGACAACTGGCCAAGGAAGGACTTTCCTGACACACAGAAAAAGTCGGCCGACACAGACTCAAAGGGGCAGGTGGGGTTGTCGTCACTCATGAAGGGTTCCTGCTGCTGGCTGGGTTGTAGAACTTGGCAGGGCTCACACGCACGGACAGCATTTGAGATGTAGGAGTCGATGCCAGGCCAGAACACAGTCTGTCTTGCACGTCGTTTGGTGGCCTCAGAACCACGGTGACTGTCGTGAAGGCGAGCCAAGACGTGGGGACGTGAGGCAGCAGGGACAACTACATGTGCTCCGTACAGAACAAGGTCCCCGTCGCAGTAGAGTTCCTCGCGGATTTCCCAATACGGGAGCAGGGTGTTTTGAAGGTCATAGTGGTTGCTAGGGAATCCATTCCTCACACACTCGACGAGCCGGACGTAGGAAGGGTCATCTCGGGCCACTGTTTGAAGGTCCTCCATTGCCTTGTCGTCATCTGGTGATAGGTCCGAACGAAGGAATTCGACGGCGTGTAGGGTGACCACAGACCTGACGGAAAGAGCGAGGTCGGCGTCGAGCACATGGTCTTCTGGAGTAGGGCGGCTGACAGGAGAGCGGGATAAAGCATCAGGGATTCAGAGCTCCTTACCCACACGCCACACTGCTGTGAAGATGTACGCCGAGAGCTTCACCTTCAGACGCTGGAGGCGAGGGTTCTCAATGGCGTCCAGTGTGTAGTGGTTGAGGATCGGGACAAGCGGGCGATGGTCGGTCACTAGGTGAAAGTGTTGCAGGCCTATGAGGGAAAACCTGCACCTGGACATCGCCCAAACCACAGCCAACAGCTCCAACTCAATAGTAGCATAGCGCATCTCGGTATCAGAGATGAAACGCGAGCCACACTGGACGAGTCAGAACTGCCCTCCACCATGATCCTGCAATAGGGCATATCCCATGCTCTACAAGCGTGAGGCATCTGTCTGCAGAACCGTCTGCAAGGCTGAGTCAAACGTGGCAAGGACAGGTGGACTAAACTGGGCCTGTTTCACTTGCTAAAAGGCCTTGTCGTGGTCGGGAGTCCACAGGAATGTCCTCATGGGGCTCATCAGGGAGCGAAGTGGTTGGGCGGCTGCGGAGATGTCCGGCGAAAACTCTGCTAACTGGTTGACGAGACCGATGAAGGACCTCAAGTCGGTGAGGTTGGCAGGAGTGGGAAAATCCGTGATGGCGCGGACCTTCTCCGGGTCAGCTGCAATACCACTCCCTGAGAGGGTGTACCCACAAAAGTCCACTGAAGAGCCTGCCAGAACAAACTTGTCGCCATTTAGGGTGATGCCGTGCTTCCGGCACCTGTTGAGAACCTTGTAGATACGGCAGAGGTGATCCATGTAGTCCTCATCATACACGAGTATGTCGTCGACCACTGTCACGCAGTTTGCCAGACCTTGTAGAGCCATATCACCTCGAAGGCAGAAAGCATCTCCTGTAGCGGCGAATCCCATGGGGCCACGGCAATAACTGTAACGTCCATGCGGGGTCATGAACGTTGTAAGTGGTCGGTCTTCTTCGGCAAGCTCTATCTGCCAGTATCCACACAGGGCGTCCATCGTCGTGAAGAAGCGCGCCTTCGGGTCCACACTGCGTATGGGAAAGGGCGTGGGTGAAGGGTGCGCAGGACGAGACACCTGGCTGTTGAGCTTGGAGAGGTCAGTAATGATCCGAACACCACCTTTGGGTTTTGCAACGACTACCATAGGGTGACACCATGAAGACGGGTCATCACCGGCTGGTGCAATGATTTCTTGGGCGACCATGGAGTCCAGCTTGTTTTTGACAGCATCACGGAAGGCCAGGGGTGTAGATACCGAAGGGCTTCGCGTCGTCCTTCAAGTGGATCCTCGTGGGGGGGCCTACCATCTTCTTGAGAGGCTAGGATTCCAGAACAGACTTGGTCACAAGAACGTTGCTGAATTCCTTCAGGAAGTACTTCCGAGCATCCGAAGGAGAGGTGTCACTGGCAAGAGGTAGGGGTAGGCGACAGCAGGGTGGTTGCTGCTACCTTCGTGCACCCTGTTGGCGTGTTTTACCTCGAGAATAGGTTTTGGGAAGTCCTTGGCAATGTCTGTAGGACAGCAAAGGAGTCGGGACGCCTTATCCACATCAATCCAGGCTTGACACAACCTGTTGCCGAAGGTGACATGTGCTTGGAGTGAACCTAGGGGTGGGGCCATCTGTGAACCATCTGCCGTGAAGCGGAGATCCTTGGGAGTCGGTCCTAGATCACTTGGAGAGAGCCCCAAACATTGCAAATGCCGGGGACCGATGACTGTAGCATCAGCGCCGGTGTCGGGCAGCATCTCGAGATGGGATGACACACTGCCGTAGGTCACGATGACGCTGAGGTGCTGGGGAACTTTGGTCCTGGGACGCGAGGCTGAGTACACCTTCCTAATATGGCTTGAGCGTTGTCCAGGGTCGTCATGACTCTGATTTGACGACTGTGGGCGGCCCTCACTGGTGGAAGGGCGCTGCTGCTTCCACCGACGCTGTCCCTTGGGTTTGTTGGTAGGGCAACACTTGGCGTAGTGGCTCAGACGACCACATACATTGCACTAGACGCGTTTGGCTGGGCACCGTACTGTAAGTGACCAGTGGCCCTTATGGTCACAACTGTTGCAGGTAGACTCAGCAGCTGGACACACCTGTGTTCCGTGCTGCTTACCACAGCTGTTACAAAAGGAGCCGGACGTGGGCGTGGTGGGCGAAGGCGTTGGAATTGACTTCATGTCCTTCTTGTACCAGGACACAGCACGTACAGCTGTAGGGGGAGCTCGGATGGCAGAGGCAGCACATCTGGCAGCCTCGTAGGAGCGACATACTTTCAACACATCCTTAAGAGAGGAGGAAGAGTCGAGGGAGGTGAGGCGTTGGACAAGCTCCTCGTCCTTAACACCCATCAGGATCACCTGCTTCAACTGGGTCTCCTCGCACTGCTGGTGATTGCCGGGGCATATGTCTGCCTCTTCCGAGGCTCTCTTGAATCGTACATATAAAGCGTCAAAAGTCTCGCCCACCATCTCCCTACAGCTAAACAATTCCCTCCTGCGTAGAGCTTCATTCCGCTGACCTTTGATGTGCCATTGTAGAACATCCAGTACCTCCTCTACAGACAACGATGAAGTCGGGGGCACCTGCAACGTATGTTCCAAGACATGCTGCGTTTCCAAAGACAGGCACATACGTAGCTGAATGAGTTGTTTAGGCTGTGACAAGCTCTGGAGATCCACCATTGTAGCATAATCAATCCACCGTCGCCGCCATTCACGAAAAGTCTGGAAAGTCACATCAGGCTTCAAGATGGGTGGGGGTTGGGCAGCCGTTTTGGGTGGGGCTGGAGGGCGTGAAGAAGGCGTTGACGAGGTACCTGAAACAGTCGGTACCAAAGCAGTGAAAGAGTCAAGGGGTTGGTTAACAGTAAGGCGAGATATCAAAGCTTCAAACCATGCACTATCTACCAATCTCCTTTTTTCGTCCTCAACACGTCTTCTAGATTCGTCCTCACACCTTTCCTCCCTCATGAACTTCATTAAAGCAATTATCTCTGAAGACAAGGCTGAAAATCGAGGTATAGGGCTTCGAGATGTGGTGGGAGAAGCTGGAGCGTCTCGCTCCGACTGGTCATCCATCTCTGTAGAGCTGTCATCCGTCTGACGTGCACCACTACGTAAGGCACGAGACATAATTACTTAATCTGTATATTGTATCTCAAATCAATGTTGACCGATCAGCCAGTCGTATCAACGAGATCTGAGAAAAAAAATTAATTGAATACACAGATAAGTAGATTATATATAAAATATATATAAAGAAATGACTGCAGTCTGTGCGTTCAGGTGTGTGTAAGCGCGAGGTGGTGTGTTGCTGGGGGGTGTGGAGGCGAGCGGGCGAGCGCGCTGCGTCAGTTACTCTCGAGACATGGCGCTAGGAGGGTGCGCTGAGCGTTGCTCCTTAAAAATGCCCTGTACGAGCCTTCCACCTTGGGGAAAACCTTAGAAAAGGATCCACACTTAAAGCACTGCACACACAAGGCACTTATAACACTCCACAGAAATTTGCTGTCACTGCAACACTTCTCAAACTTGCTATAAATTCAAAACAAGTTCTTGGAGGAAACGGGGAGACGGCGGTTGGTGGTTGACGGAAACATGGGAGTCCTCGCGCCGGTCTTGTGAAAACAAAGCACTTGCACTGATCCAGTCAATTAACTCACTGCACCATGTACATGTTCTGGGTACTCAGTTCTAACTACAGGAGCGAACACAAACGCCTGTAGAGTTTTTTGTAGGTTCTATTTGCTGGATCTGCAGAGGTACACAAGAGCCGGTACGTCCCTTACTCTCTCTATGGGTCAACTGACCTCTCAGGCGACATGTGGCAAGTGATACATTAGCAGCTTCCAGATGTCGCCAGACACATTATCTAAACGTGTGGTACCTGGTACAGGCATTGCCACACGCTGCTGGCTAGGCTCAATAAGTAGTATATATAAATGGAATTTATACATAATATACATACAACATACATAATATACATACAACATACACAATATACATACAATAACAATGTTGTGTCACAGCCTATGCAATTCCCAATTGGTAGTATTATTTCTCCACCTCAACAAACTAGACAGGAGAGGATAGATCAAATATCACCACATGTTAAGGTGATTGATCATCCTCAAGGCAAGACTAGACTATTAGAGCTGCTTGCCGACTACAGAAACATTTTAGTTTTACCAGGGGAACAGTTGGGACACACAGATCTAACCTCGCATCACATATCCTTAAAAGACGGCACGAATCCAATCTACATACCAGCTTACCGACTACCACATAGCCAGCGCGCTGTAGTTCAGGGTATGGTTCAGGATATGTTGAATGAGATGGTTATCACTCATTCTAAATCTCCTTTCAAAAGCCCTTTGTTTTTAGTTCCAAAGAAGGATGGCGGTTGGCGACAAGTTAATGATTTTAGGAGCGTCAATGAAAATACGATCCCAGATAGGTACCCTATACCTGTCTTGAGTGATATTTTAGTCCTTAGGCAAGGATAGCACTGTTTTTAGCAATTTAGATTTGCTTAGCGGGCATTTGCAAATACCGCTCGATGAAAAATCCCGAGAGGTTACTGCTTTTAGTATTCCTTTGAGCCATTTTGAATTTCTGCGAATGCCTTTTGGTCTCAGAAATGCCCCACTGACTTTTCAAAGGATGATCAACACCCTGTTTGCCGGATTGAAAGGTAACACAGTCTGTTGGATGATCTCATAGTAGTCAGTAAGGATGTCGATATCCATATTGTCAAACTGCGTGAAGTGTTACAAAAACTTTCCACAACAGGTCTTAAAATTAAACTTTCTAAATGTAAATTTTTAAAATCCAGAATCCATTTCCTTGGTCATGTAGTTGACGGTGAAGGTATTCATACAGTTGATGATAAGGTTAAGGCTGTAGCTCAGTTTCCACGTCCTACATCGGTTGATAAGGTGCGTAGTTTTCTTTGTTTATCTAGATATTGTCGTTCTTTTATTAAGAACTATGCGACATTGGCGTCACCCTTAACTAAGTTACTGAAGAAAGCTGCAATTTTTTTATGGAATGCGAAACACGAAAATAGTTTTGTTGCATTGAAGACAGCACTTACCAATGCCCCTGTTTTAGTTTTTCTTGATTACTCTCAAGATTGCACTCTGTGTACCGACGCTTCAGGACTAGGAATCGGAGCTGTACTCATGCAGTTAGATTCAAGAGGAAAGTTTTGAGTGACTGCTTTTGCAAGTCGTAAACTTAATGATGCCGAAACACGTTATTCAGTAACGAATTTAGAGATGTTAGCTGTTGTTTGGGCACTGAAAAAGTTTAAAGATAACATCTTTGGTTATAAAATAACTGTTTTTACGGATCATGCGGCAGTAACAGAACTGTTCCATAGCAGAAATCTATCAGGCAGATTAGCACGCTAGTATTTGACCATTCAAGAATTCAACCCCAAGTTTAGGTATTAACCTGGAAGAGCGAATGTGGTCGCCGACGCCTTGTCTAGAAATATTGCACCAGTGATGCGTGTATCTACGTTCACTCTTTCAAAATTAGAGGATGAACAAGGACACGATCTTTGTGGTCTGCAGTCATTTTTGCTTTACAGTAGAGTCGAGAGAGAAAGTTATGCCTCCTAAATTGATTTTTCCGCTCAGTCATTTTGAATTACGACATGACATACTCCATCGATCCAAGAGGACGTCTGAGGGTACAGTTACACAAATAGTCGTACCTGACACATTGTGTGAAACGATTAAAACGTTGTTCCACGATGTTCCTCAAGCAGGTCACCAAGGACGTGACAAATGTCATTCGGACATTAGAAAAAAATATTTTTGGAAAACTATAAAGAAAGACAGAATTGCATATTGCTAAGTGTTTGTCATGTGGCCAACATAACGGTACTACAAGGTCACCGGCCCCAATTCTATAATATCCTACAACAGAACATCCGTTTGACACAGTCGCAATAGACTTGTTATAACTTCCTAGGAGTCACGAGAGATCCCCTTACGTCCTAGTGTTTGTGGAACATTTTTCTAGATTTGTGATTTTAGTCCCACTGAAGGATAAAAAAGCCGAATCACTGGCCTATGCCTTAGTGATGCATCTAGTATGTCCTTTTACTACGCCCAAGGTTCTTCTCTCCGACAATAGATTGGAGTTCAAGAATCACTAAGTAGCACAAATTTGTGTACAATATGGAATACAACAAAGTTTTATCATCCACAGGCTAATGGCCTTGTCGAGAGAGCCAATTGCAAGATCCTAGAGATACTTCGCCCGATTGTGTGTGATACTGTAGCATACTGTATGTGGCCAGTTGTCAATTCTCTTTAGTTGTCTATTTTCTCTTTGTATGGGCACTAGGGTGTCATACGGAGGCGAATTTTTTTTTTTTTGAGTTTGAAAAATCGGCCCATGGTATTAATGATGTAGTTCTATGTGCAGAATCATGTGATATCTTCAGATTTGAAAAGTTTTCATTTTTTGCTAGGTAAATTTTAACTTGAAATCTTATGAAAATTCAGTATTCTACCCTTTTTACCAACACCACTAAATAGCTTATTTAAAGTAAAGTAAATGTATCAGGTTAATTTATTAGGATGAAAATGATCCAGAATAGTGAAACGAATGATCTTGACACATTTATTAAATTTAATATTCCTTTAGAAAACAAAATCATCAAATACAAAAACCGGTTTTACTACTACGACCCGGTGTTGCTGCACACCATAGAGAACATGTCTTTCTTGCTTCTGTTTCTACTCATCACCTCCCTGCTGACCACCTGAGCTCGGATGTAGCCTTCCCTCCTCTCCTGGCTGTACACGTGACTGCTGGCCTCGCTCACTTGCTGTACACAACGCTCTATACTCTGGGTGTGCGAGGGCCAGGCATGGGGTTGTCCAGGAAAGCTCTGACTTGAACATTGGTGAGGCTGCAGGTAAGAGGGGGGCTCACTGCCAGCCTGGATGTTATCCAGATCTATGAGATCAGTGAGGGTCTTGGCACCTAGATTGACTTCAGGAGTCTTCTGGACCCTGAAGGAATCGTCACCAACTGATTCGTCATGCCCAGATCCTCTCAAAAGTCTCATATCCAAGATCTTTTTGACTGCCACTCTTCTCTCCTCCTCATCCTTACTGCAGAGCATTGTCTGCAGAACTGCCTCGGGATGAGCATACCAGGAAGATCTCCTCACAGTCTGCTCCACAATCTGAACAACCTTCCTTGGCTGACTCCTCAGGAGCTCAAGCTGGAAGAGAACATGCCTCTGACCTTCGGAGAATCATTATTCTGACCTTATGTTGAAACCAATTTAAATGCAGACACTACGATGAATTGGACAATAAGTCTCAGGTTGTGAAGCTGGTCTCTTCAGCGGCAGACGGAGCAATCAAATTCCTTGCAGAACCTGAGGGAGCCGTTGTGAGCCACCTAGAATGAGACTGACCTATCTGCAGGTAAGCAGCCTACTGTGCATGACCCCAGTTTGATGGAATTGCAACCAAAATTCAAGATACTGGCCAGCACTTGTATCGTCAATGACAGTATGTGCAAGCTCAACGCAGGAGGGCCAACTGTGATTTTTTCAAAGCTCGATTTATTTCTTAACTCAGTGGCAGAGTCCAGCATCTGCTGGGCATATTCAGACCGTCTGTTGTTTGAAAGAGTCTTGCTATCCAGCTCCTGGATCAGATGTCCGAGTTGTAACCTGTTATGTGGATAATGCCAAACAATCCAGACCAGCTTCCTCCCACCTTCCGCTTCTATCACTGTATGATCTCCTCGCCAGCCCTGTGTTCGTGTTGGTGCTGTCCCTCCAATGGCCTGTAGGGACCTGGTCTCATGCTTCCTTCTGAGCCAGTTCACAATGTTTATCTGTCACTATTCAGCTAGTTTTGATGTCACCTTTTTTCTTCGGAGGAAATGCCACAAATACTTCCCTCCCGGTTCACTGCAGCAGGAGTAGTGTTCTCTCCTTCCTACTCTGCAGTAGGAAACAACTGTCAGAATCTCCAACTTTCATGAACACTTTAGTGGCCATCCTTTCCTCCCATCAAAGAATAAACAATTGATTCCATTCTTTCGGCCTCATCAAACTCCTCTAGGTTACTGACAAGTTTCTCCCTGAGCTCTCCTTCTTATTTTTGAAAGCAGATCATCACCAGGCAACATTTCACTGTGTGTTATCAAACCACCATCATCCAGGCAGCTGTTGCTATCTCTGCAGTTTCTTCTGAGACCAGTGTGGTGTCGCATGCTGGCCAAAAGCTATGCTCGGGATATCTTTTCCTATTTCGAATTTTATGCCCGGAAGGTTTGGGATCATTATTTTCTGGTTAGGGACAAAGTCACCATTCTCCTGTCAGCACTGGATCAGCCATAAAGTTTACGTAAAACCTCGAATCAGCTTGACTCAATCATCGGCCTTTTTTTTACCCTCTCACCTCTGGCCTTTCAAGTTCCCTTTTTTTCCTCAAGTAACTCTTTCTCCTCTTTTCTGTTCTTCTGTGGCAGCCTCGGTCTTGACCTCGAATATCTTGGCTAGAAATCATGAGAGCCCCTTATACTGCCAGCCCTTCTCTGTGCTTTTGACAAATGCCAGTTCGATCACAGGAATTTCAGTTCACGCTTGCAAATACAGAGGGCCTCCTGGATTTACAGTCACGATCGCATCTAAACTCAGGATAGAGGAACAATTGGGTATCAAAGCATTATAAGTCAAATAATCATCCATAGCGTTGTTACAAAGCTGTCCTTAACTGCAAGTTTTCCTCTCCCAAGAGAGATATCTTGCTCTTTTCCCAACTGGCTAGCAGTCTCACTAATCTTCTTCTGACTTATATGACTGGAGGCTTGAACTGAGCGTTAGCCAGAGGTACTGTGCCAAGACAGCTTGGTCATATCACTGGCAATGTCTTTGTTTGTGTAAGTTCCTTGGTTCTTTTCACTGATTTGCCTGATTAAAACAACGCATCTCAAAGCACTTCAATGTAGGCAACTCCGACTTCAGGAGCCTCCCAGACCCAAGATAGTGACTGAGATGGCTGATTTGGGCCTCGCCCTGACACAAGCAGCCATCACAAATATTATCAAACTTATAAAATGCATCAGAATCTTAAAAATAAAAAAATATTGTTAGTTGGGTTGTTAAAGAATGAAGTCAGAAAGCACAAGTTCACTATTTTAATTTGTAATGTAAAATCAATGCAGTTGTATTAAAAGATTTTGATAAATTTGACAAATTACCTAGCAAAGGGCTGCAAAATATTGAACTGAAATGGTTTTTGAGATATTATTCAAAAATCTACCAAAAAAGTTAAATGGGCCATTAGTTTAGCTGATCTTCCTCCTATGACATAATTTTGCACACAACATGGTAGATATCTCACACTCAGGAATGAGGTAGAATAGAAACTCACAATGCGCTTGTATATATATTGTTGTACAGTGCAGTGCTTAGGAGTGACTAGGTGAGGAGTAGCTTGCTCAGAGGTCCTGTAGGGCGAGGAGGTTTCTGAGGAAGCTGGGTGGTGACAAAGAGATGTTGGTCCGGAGCTGAGTGTAAAATGAGTTCCTGATGATGATGATGATGATGATGATGATGATGATAATAGAGATAAAATGGCAATGGCTTGGCGGGAAGGAGAGAAGAGGTAAGATAGAAGGAAAGTCATGAAACGGAAGTAAAGTAGTAGAGAAAAAGAGAGGTGGGCTATCCACCTAGCAGAGACGATTTGATTGGCTGTGGTGAAGGCCGCACTAAGAGGTCGCCTGAGCTCAAGGGAACAGGGGGAGGAAAGCTGCTAGCATGGCTAAGTGTTGTTATTGTGTTAGTTGGAGAAGTCTACTAGGTCCTGTAACTAGTAGAAAACTCTCATCTTTTATCTTATTGGCGTCAAGGAGTTATTTATGCTGTGGTGTATAATTGTAAGTTGGAGAAGTCTGCTAGGTCCTGTGTAACTAGTAGAATACTCTCATCTTTTGTGTACTATTTAGTGTACAATAGTTCTGGCTCTTGAGGGTTATGGAGAATTTTTGGCCACCAGCTGTGTAATCTTCTGTGTCCTCTGTTTTAGTCGATGGTATAATTCGTCTTCCATTACTTGTAGTTCATACTGCCTGTGCTTGGCTGTATGTTCTTATGTTCAGTGGTAAAATATTGTATTTTCGGAAGCTCTTTAATTTTGGTTGTGTATGGGGACGTTCTTTGGAGGCTCCTGGCATGTTTTGTTTTGTGTTGCCTCGAGTTTTAATTGGTTGGTAAGGCTGATCGTGTTTAATGGTATTAGGTATTCAAGATGGGGCAAGTGCTTTAAATAGGTGTAGTATTTTCCTTCCATTTTGCCTAATCTTCTTAATTTGGTAAGCTGTATTTGGGTAGTCTATTATGCTCTGTTATGTGTTTGTTTATTCCGGTTCTTGTTCTTGTTAGCCCCAGTATTTTTCCTTCGTTTGAGTATTGTATTTCTTCGATGTTTACTGTG
>NW_024722227.1:18783328-18796087 GCF_018991925.1 Homarus americanus | reverse complement strand
CTTTCAAACACTTCATGGCCGCCAAGATCTACACTCAACACGGACAGATTATCATCTGCACAACATACTCAAGACCTAACTCGCGTATCCCCTTCACAGACCTAAACTCCATCTTTAACAACTCACACCTACCTGTAATACTAATGGCCGACCTCAATGCACACCACACCGCATTTCAACACAACCGCATCGACCCCCTTGGCCAACAACTACACGCTTTGGTCACTCACAAAAACCTTCACCACATTGGCCCTTTCTTCCCCACATTCTACGCTGCTCACGGCAAAGGCACTCCAGACATCGTCATCACCAACACCCCTGCCCTCCAATTCCAACACTACATCACTCCCGGCCCCCTATCAGGCTCAGACCACATTCCCATCACTCTTCACCTCTCCAACAATCCCATCCTCCTCCCAACAACCTCACCTCAATACCAGTATCAACACGCAGATTAGGATGCCTTCAAAACCACACTCTCTGAACAACAATACACACTCAACCTCGAACACCAACCCACTAGGATGATTGAGGAAACCTGGACACACCTTTTCAACACTATCACCGCCATAGCAGATACCCACATTCCTAAACACCGGTTCAAGAAAAAATACTCCTTCACACCCTCCATAAGAACTCAACGCCTACTTCACTGCTACAGGACACGATTCGAACTAAACAAACTTAACCTAGCACCAGTTTACACAGACATCTCCACACTAAGAACACACATCATCCATAGCCTCCGTCAAGATCATGAGGTTCACTGGGCAAAGCTCGTAGAGGCTGCCCAGGAACACAGAACACATAACCCCCGAGAATTTTGGCAAAGGATCGCCAAGCTGAAAGGAACTGCAAAACCCCCCTTTGATCACCTGCTAGTAAATGGTAGGAAAATCAATGAGCCAGCCGACGTAGCACAAACACTAAAACAACACTGGGAACACATTTTCCACCCACACCCCCCCACACAACAAAGGTACATCTTAAACCACATAAACAATATCACCACACACATGCAAACACTTCACGACAGAACAACTCCTGACAACACAATAGATATCTCCACTCTCACACAGGACCACACCCTCACTGCTCCTTTCACCCCAACAGAAGTCGCACAAGCACTGGACAAAACCAAAAAGAAAACACCAGGTGACAGCAATATTGGTCAAGCAATCCTGAAGCACCTGCCCCGAGAAACAATCACAGCTATTACATACCTCTACAACACCCAACTGGCTACAGGATACTTCCCAAAGCTCTTTAAGACAGCCACAGCCGTCATGATACCTAAACCAAACAAAAACCCAACAGATCCTCAAAACTACAGACCGATCAGCATACTAGAAGTCTTAGGCAAAACTTTTGAAAGACTATACAACACCCGCCTCAGATACCACCTTGAAGATGAACAACTACTGTCCTACAAGCAGTTCGGCTTCAGAGCACACCACTCAACTCAAGACGCACTCAATATAATCACAAACTACCTCCACATAAACAAAGATGCATACAAGATAGCACTCATTACAAAAGACGTACAAAAAGCCTTCGACACAGTTTGGCACGATGGATTAAAGTACAAGATATGCACCAATTTTAACCTCCCTCAAAAATCACAACAATTACTATGTAACTTCCTAACAGACAGAAAAATGAGGATAAAAGTCACACCTGCCTACTCTGACCACTTCACACTGCATGCAGGAGTCCCACAAGGATCAGTCCTGTCCCCAACACTATACATTCTTTACACAAACGACTTACCCGACCCCTTACATATCGACTCTCTGACAATACAGTACGCCGACGATGTAACCCAACTAGTCAGACACAGAACTCTTGATCACCTAACAGACAAAGCTCACAGGGAACTCGAACAAGTTACACAATGGGAACTCCGATGGCGAATACAAACCAACCCGAACAAAGCACAAATCACCTACTTCGGCACCAAAAGACGACAACCACGTCACATTTAACTAAACCCCTACATCGCCTACCCTTCACCTATAACTATCAAACGAACAAACACAATCCTAGGAGTCACATTCAACAACACCCTCACCATGACACTACACACCAATATGAAGGCTTTGATCGCAAAGAAAACACTCAGGAATATATACAGATTCAGAACCGCATCAATCAAAACCAAAACACACCTATTCAAAGCCCTCATACGCCCACTATTGACTTATGCACCTAACACACTCCAGCTAGCACCACCATCAAGCGCCAAGAAACTTCAAGTCATTCAAAACAAAGCACTAAGATTCATCCATAACACACACTGGTCATCCTTCACCCGAAATAGTCATTTACATGAACTCAGCTCCGTCCCCCGACTTAACATCTACTGGAGACAACTAGGTGACAAACAAATAGAATCACTCCTCACTACTTACCCTCAATGGCAGGATTATTTCGACAACATCATACTCCCACGCAGATTCAGAGACAGAAATCCCTCCATACTAAACAGACCAAACACTCCCCTCCCACCTCCCTTGTATTGATAACTTCCCTATAACCACACCCAACAATTTCCTCCCAAATTAAACCTAACCTCTCCTTAACCCTCACCCAACGATTCCCACCCAACCAATCCAAATCAACCTAACCTAATAACCTAACCTCTCCTCAGCCCACACCCAGCGATCCCCACCTAACCTAACCTAACCTTACCTGACCTGACCAATTAACTCCTCCCCCCCCCTCAATCCAAACCCCACGCCACCAACTCAAACTCAAGACCACTCCGACAAAAAAATAAATAAATAAATAAATAAATAAAATAAATAAATAAATAAATAAAAACTAACCCACTCAGCCTGCACTAACACCCCCCCCCTAAAAAAGAAAGAATAGACCCTAACAATCCCCCCAAAATAAAAACCTAACATACCCAGCCGTTACTAACAATCCCACACAAAATAAAAAATAACCATTCTACCATTAACTAACCACACCCTATCACTCCTCCCAAAAAAAATACCTAACTTACCCATCCCATACTAACTCAGATGACGTGTACGTCTCCCTTAGCCAATAAGGTCGGGGAGAGGTGCACAGTACCTGTACGCAAACCCTCTCCCTCATGAATGTTACCAACACTGTTTTATGGGCACCTCCCTTAGCCAATATGGTCGGAGAGGTGTACCTAACAATATGGTACCAACATACAGATGACATGAACGCCTCCCTTAGCCAATAAGGTCGGGAAGGGGTGCATTGTACCTGTACTCAAACCCTCTCCCTCTAGAATGGGACCTGGAACTTAGAATACCTGCAAGAGCCTACAACGCAATTGCAGAAGTCCTTTACAAGCCAAAGGAAAGAAAGAAAGCAATATTTAACCCAACTCTGCCAACCACTAACAAAACCTACAATCCTCCCGAAAGAAAAACTTAACCGTCCCAATCTTACTCACAATCCTACTAAAAAAAAATAAAAAAAAAAATAAAAAAATAAAAATAAAAATGCTAACTCCATCCAATCGCAAATCAACACCTTCAATCCTTTCCCAAAAGAAAAACTTATACCAATCTTACTCACAATCCTCCTAAAAAAAAAAAAAAAAAAAAAAAAAGCTAACTCACTGTAAATCGTAATCAACACCTCAATCCCCAAGAAAAAACATAATATACCCGGCCTTTCTAACACGGCCCTTCGACCCTCTAAAAAAAAAAAAAAAAAAAAAACTATGACTCAATACAACTATTCATTAGCAACACAAATCATATCACACCTAAGGAATCCTTCCATACTATAAATTAACCCAACAACCTCCAAAGCCCCCCTCTCCTCTCCTCGCCTCCCCTCTCCTCTCCTCTCCTCCCCCCTCCTCCCGACAACCGAACCATACCTGACCTTATAACAATTATCCTAACCCTCCCCCTCTCCCCTTACTACATTTCCACGCAAACGCATACACACTCACACAACAACCCCCCCTAAGCAATTCTAATTCACCCCCGCCAGACAAAGCCTCTCATAACACCACAACTCTCCAAAACCAAATCAAACATACCCAACCTCTATACCAGCCACTGTCAACATTATCGATCTAACTCAAGACTGAAACCAAACAACCTATATCTCACTCTCATCTCCGTTCACAATTTGACAAAGCTCAAATCTGTCCCCTGCTATTACTAAATAACTCTCCTACGATACACTCATCCTTCCTTACTACGAATACTTTGACATTTCAAGCTCAAAGATTCAAAACTCTTCCTCCAACTCTCTCCATTTCTCTCTGACATAGCTGAAAGACCCACAACTCTCAGAAACAAATCAAAACATACCCAACGTCTGTGACATTCAATTCTCAATAAAATCGACCTAACTCAAGACTGAAACCATTCAGCCTATATCTCATTCTCGTCTCCGTTCATAATTTGACAAAAAAGCTCAAATCTGTCTGCTGCTATTACTAAAAACTCTCCTACGATACGCTCATCCTTCCTTACTATGAATACTTTGACATTTCAAGCTCAAAGATTCAAAACCCTTCCTCCAACTCGCTCTGTTCCTCTTTGACATAGCTCAAAGACTTTACCTTCTTCTTTCTCCAAACAACCCTACGACTAGCAAAATTTCCATATTTTCACCTTCTCTGTTTGATTTGATCGTGTGTGGCCTGTGCGTCCGTCCACCTGCGCTTCTCGGCTTGCACCGCCGCCGTGGCGGGGCGGTTCTTCCTCCGCTTTGCCAACACTGCCTAAGCTAGACGACAACCAGAGCACCCGCGTTGGCCCTTTGCTTGCCCGGACCTGCTCCCGCCCTCCCTCTGCCTCGTCCTGATTATGATTGTTGCACCCTCAGGGCATTTTGCCTACCCCCTCACGCAAGCGGTGTTTAGCCACTGCACCTGTTCTCTCCTTCTAAAATTCACTTCCATCCTCCCTTTATTCTTCCTCTGAACCTCCTTCCTCCCTGTCACTAGCATTTTTCTGTTCTGTTCTGCTGTACGTCACTCTCTAACCCTCTCTCACCATGAACGGTTACGAGTTTGATAACGTGGCGCGGATACGTCCAGATACGCCGACCTGCCCCAAGAAATTAAACCTCCTAGTTCTCAAGAAGTTCTTTGAAACTAATGAGATCGTGGGGGTCACCAAGGTGGAACGACTGAAGCTCCATAGTGACATCAAGATCACCTTCGCCGAGAAGGGTATGCCCGTACAGCTCGCGGAGATCCCAGACATCAACGGCATTCCATTTAAAATGATTGCCTACAAGTGGGACAACCTGAAGCTGGGAGTAATCTCCCACGCCGAAATTGCCCACGTGGACCAAGCAGAGCTGAGTGAGCTCCTCAAGGGGCAACTCCAAGTTGTGAAGAAGCTGTCCGACACCACTGCCCTCATCGGACACCATACAACCTTACCCAAGGAGGCTCAACTGGCGTGGGTAACTGTGCCAGTCAAGCCCTACTGCAGACCGAAACGCTGTTACAAATGCCAGCACTACGGACACACTGTCAACAAGTGTAAAGCGCAGGAGGACACCTGCTCCCTGTGCGGCAGCCCCGGACACCGCTACACGGTCTGCCCCAACACAGTAAAAAAATGCGCTGCCTGTGGCAGCCCACACTCCTCCGCCGATCGGACCTGCCCGAAATGGAAGGAGAAATGCAGGATAGCCAGGGCGCGACTCAACAAGAAACTGAGCTACAAAGAGGCCCTCCTTGCTGTACGCTCCCAAGACAAGAAAAAACCAGCAGAAAAGAAAAACCAAGAAAAGAAAACCCAAGAAAAGTAAACACAAAAAAAGACACCCGCCAAACAGAATCAAGAACACCACGAGGCCCGTGGAGCTGAAGCCCACGTGGTCAACCTCACCGTCTCTGACTTCTTCCACACCTATGAGGACTTAAGACATGAGGAAGACGAACAACAAGACCCAAACACGAATGAATGGACACTTCAAGAGAGCAAGAAGAGGAGGAGAGTGAGAAGAAAATCTACATCAAGCTAAGAAGAACACCAAGACAGAAGACCAAGATATTTCCTCCACACAAGAAAACAACACACACAATCAAGCCGACCAAGCACTGAGAATCCATGGCCCAACCCAACACGCACCTGACGCTTGACCTGACGCTAGCCTGACTCTGTCCTGCCGCCTCCTGGCCGCGTCCGGGCGAGTTGCTGCTGCCTCCAACTTATACTCCCTCACGCAAGCGGTGTTTAGCCACTGCACCTATTCTCTCCTCCTAAAATTCACTTCAATCCTCCCTTTATTCTTCCCCTGAACCTCCTTCCCCCCTGTCACTAGCATTTCATGTTCATGTTCATGCTGGACGCGAAGGGGCGCTTGTGATAGAAGCGGTACCGCTCTTGCCTCGCAAGCAAGATGTCACGGGTTCGATTCCTGGGCAAGCGGAAGTTGTTTGGACACTCTTCCTAGCCCCCTTGGTCCCTGTTCACCTAGCAGTAAAGTAGGTACCTGTTGTAAATCGAAAAGTTGCGAATTCGTATTCAGGGAAAGTTATTGGAGCTTCTAAACTTGAACTAAAAAAAAAAGACGCTGTATGCGAAGGGGCGCTTGTGGTAGAAGCGGTACCGCTCTTGCCTCGCAAGCAAGATGTCACGGGTTCGATTCCCGGGCAAGCGGAAGTTGTTTGGACACTCTTCCTAGCCCCCTTGGTCCCTGTTCATCTAGCAGTAAGTAGGTACCTGTTGTAAATCGAAAGGTTGTGAATTCGTATTCAGGGAAAGTTGTTGGAGCTTTTAAACTTGAACTGAATTGAAGCTGTACGCTGATTGGCTGGTAGGCACGCGGCCGGAGCTCAGTTGGGAGTTGTAGGGGAGAGGATCCACTACAATACGTAATACACATGGGAGGATTGGTGACAGCAAGTTGCAGCATCAATTAATGGGTCGATTAACGGCACTACCGGCATAGACAAGCGACTGCCTTATGACGTACTTACGGACAAGCCATGTCCTCTTTATAATATGGATGATTTCGCGACAAAACAGATCAGCGTTTTTACAGATATTCATGGCCAAGTACGGAAACATTTAGCAGTGTCACTCGCTGAAATGATTTTTAAGCAACATAAACAAGCTAAGCCTGTTGTGTTAGAAATAGGCGATGCTGTTATGGTAAGAGAACCTGAAATAAACTCTAAGCTTTCAGCCAAATTTTCTGGTCTATTCCCTATTATCGCCAAAGAAGCGGGCAACAAGTTTAAAATTTGGAAGCCTAATGCACAAACCGCAGATGTAGTGCATGCGGACCGTTTTCAAAAGGGCCATAAAGATTTACTACCCAAGAATGGTAATGATGTCACAGACACATCTCTTCCGACGAATCTTTTCAGGCGAATCTTATTGATGTCGTACACACATCTTTTCAAACAGTACATAAGCAGAGTGTGCCTAATGATTATCGTTTGAAACTTCGTTCTGCAAACAAATATTAATTCAAATACATTGAAACTTTTACAGAATAGCTTGGATCATCGGTGTGCTGCTCCTACTGCTTTGTGGCACCGTTGTGTTGAATGATATGTCCACAGACGTCCTTAAGCCAGGTCCGCTTGTTGCACCCTTGGACGCATTCTCATTGTTGAGGACGTGGTGAACATAAATTATGAGTTGCACGGACTGCTCAAGCTTCCCCGCCAGATGGAATCCATTGACGCTCAACTGCAGACAGCTTTGACCATCCTTGATGATCTCCATACAACTCCAAACATTTCGGCAATGGTTTCACAAACTGTTGAGCTTCAGCTACTTCGTTTCAGAACCCTTCACAAGATTCTCGTCGCTGTCAGAAACACTATACCAACGTCTCAGTGATCTTACAAAGAAAGTGCGTTCCCAAACGCGAAGAAAGCTAGGATTGTTTAATTTTGTTGGTCTTATACAAAGCACTCTATTTGGAACAGCCACAGTGACTGCCGGGGATGTAGTTAAACTAGCAGACCTCATAAACATTGTCGATCAAGCTGTTTCTTAAGAAATTCGTGTTATTACTCAATCTTTTCATGCAATTAGAGCCTTAGAATCGAAAGTTAATGCAATTATTTCTGAGTCTTACCATTTATCTAGGGATGTTTATAAATTGATGAATTTAGTCCCTACGTTGGAGTGGCTCCTCTTTTTTCTGAGTATTTGCATGCCGCGGAAAGTTCTGTTCAAGATATAATTACGAATGAAAATTAACTAATCGCAAGCATCGTGGATGCAGGGTTAGGACGAGTGGATTCAAAGCTTATGCCTGTGAAGACTCTTCTTGAAGCATTAAAGAAGCCAAGATGACGTATCATTTAACTCCAATTTTCACAGACCATGAGGTAGAATATTATTACCCTCCATTGGAGTCTACTCTCACGCACAATGCTATTCTTATCCACATACCTATGCTAGGGCAACATAAATTTAATGCATGGCATTTGGAACCTTTCCCTTGGTATGTTAATGACACACTGTATACTCTGGATAGACTAAAAGAACTTCTGCTAATAGATGAAGAATATACCTTGCTAGCATTAGATGATCCTATGGTATTATCACGGTATAAATCGTCATATTTACATTTACACGTATGTCCAGCCTATGTATTTGCATTTATTCCTGCTGCAAAAGGGATATGTGAATTGGCAGTCATACAAACTAACGTACTCACAGCGCTAACACAATGTAGTTATAGGCCAGTCACTAGAAAACTGTGTTTCATGCACATCTGCATAATGTGCAATATTTTTTTGCTTCCCTATGAAAATAATGTCATTTTAAAGTGCCATGATGGTGGTAAACAATTAGGCTCCGGATTACTGTGAAATAACTTGTAGCTCGTTGAAGACCTTGCCTTCCCATCGACATTTTGCATTGAATTTAAATCTTTCTTCAAATATGATTCCTTTGTTTCAAGTCGTTAATTTAACTATTAGTGAACTCAATATCGTCTCAGAGAAATTGAAAGTTATTTCTTACTTGAAAGAGTCATAGTTTGCTCATTTAGAAGATCATTTGCCATTTTATTTTGCA
The DNA here is from genome assembly GCF_018991925.1 of Homarus americanus. Taxonomy (NCBI): domain Eukaryota; kingdom Metazoa; phylum Arthropoda; class Malacostraca; order Decapoda; family Nephropidae; genus Homarus; species Homarus americanus. The sequence goes on along the minus strand of NW_024722227.1, from coordinate 18,787,076 downwards.
CGGGGATTTGCAATACCAAGTTTAACCATTCCCACTATTGTGTATTCTGGTAGTGATATTTTTGTTTTGTTATTATAAGTCAGTATCTTCCAAGTTGAACATTGTACATAATATACTATCCCATAAGACACTTAAGTCTAGGACCCCAGTAGCTGATGAACCTACTGTTCCAGAGTCCCCAGCTTAGTGTCTACACATATGTTTGTAACATGGTTAGGTTTATGTATAGGATGTATTCTGCGAGATTAGATGATTCCTCGTGGAAGCTTGGACGGTGGTGACCGAGCGATGTATTAGCCCCTTAGTTCTTAAATAAATGTCAGGGCACTACATTGGGTTTATATAATCATATCACCCCCTGTAACTTTCCACTGGCTATGAGGTGACATGGTCACATCACGTGATGGGTAAGTTCCTTGAGGCGTGGCATTAAGACTGATGAGGTCATCGTATAAAAGCCGGTTGCCTCGGGATTGTCACTCAACACCTCACACGGACTGAACGTATTTAGAATAAATCTTTAATAAAGCCTCCATCCTCATCGTAACACTCATAGCTATAGTGATTAAGTTACGGTGATATACACTTGGAACTGTATATGAGATAGTTTCTCAATAAATAGAGAACAGACAATTGGGTTTCGCTACTCAAAGCCTATATACTTTTACATGTTCTAGCCCCATTAATCCAGAAGGTGGTTTATTCTTTTGTACTGTTCAAGTGTATGTTAAGGCTGAGGTTAAGGTTTAGGTTAGTTTCGCCTGTGGTTGTTTGTATTTAATTTGTTTTTTACTTGTCTTTGAAATTACGCTCCCTATTTTTTTTTTTTTTTTAATAAGAAATTATGAGTGTATGATTCCTCCTCAATATGAGTTAATCTGAGGCTTATTAAGAACCTGGTGGATATAATATTAGTCATTATAGTGCTTACTATGCTTGTTGTTGTGACCACTAGTGGCAGGGGTTTCTTTCTTTATACTTTCACGATCAAGCCTCACCTCTTCTTTGACTAGTGGCAAACTCTTGATACAGAGGAGTAATGGCATAACAGAAAATGGAGGCCTGATCTAGGAGATAATTTTCATATTGGTAACCACTGCAGTGGCGTGTCGTGAGAAAAATGCTAGGGTAAGCAAATGACGCTTTCTCACTTGTAAAGTCACGAGATCTAAAAGAATTCTTTAGTAGATCACATACAGTCTGTATGTGATCTCTCTCTTTTAATCATGTTTAAATAAGAAAACATCATTCTCTTATTCTCAGCTAATCAACGTGCATTGAACAAGTTAGTTCTTATTAAATACATTTTGTGACTTTTCAGTATCTGATCTGTTATTAGTTTGAGTTGCGTGAAGACGAGACAAAATGGAACATTTCAGTGAAGAAGAATTTCTGAAGGAACCACCAATAATAACTTTACAAATTAAACATAACTAAACAAAGTCTGAAGTGAAAAACACTGTTTTGCGGCATCTTGTAAACACAGAGGTTCTTGACGAGTTCGCTTTATTATTGTGTGAGTTAGAGGATGATTCTAAGAATAATGCTGTTAGGATAATGGAACTGAAGTTAGAGAAGGAAAATATAAAAGAAAAAGAAAAGGAGAAATAGAGGGAATTTCAGTTAACATTTCTTAAAAAGAAAGGTCAGAAAAAATATTAGGGAAACCTTTAATATTACAAAGCATGTGAAACTTGTACCTCATTTTCAATAATCTGATCCTGAAGAATTCTTCCTACAATCTGAGAATGTTGCAAATTGTTTAAATTGGACCAGAGAATATTGGTCATTACTAATGCAAACAGTCTTAATGAGTAAAGGTCGTTTTACGTATTTGTCTTTGTCTTCCACACAAGGATCAAACTACAAAGAAGTTAAGGAGACAATCCTGAAATGATATCAAGTAACTATAGAGTATTATAGAATTAAATTAAGAAATCCAATGAAAGAGCCCAGCCAGACATATATTTAATATGATCCTCTAATTACTAAGCTTAAAAGCAGATGATTTTCGTCCAGTAAGTCAGTGTACTATCGTGCACAAAAGTCGTGTCTACTACCCAGCCACAGTGAGGTTTCCAATAGCCTTGAGTCTGAAGTTTCGAAACAGCTGGGGGAAATGCTATGGTCGGCCAACATATGTCGCCCACTGTAGTGTGTGTGTTGGGGGAACCTACTGGAGAACGTGGGGCTGGATGAGAGGCAGGTTTATTTATTATTTATACCACCATAATTTCAAGGTGCCTTTTTAACTACGATTTATCTTACAGTTGTTCCTTTATGGTTACGAATTCATGGAACAAGTGCAGTGCCCTTGGTGCTTATTGAAGCTCAGGTCACAATGATACTTTAAAGAATGGAATATATTAAGGATAAAAGTGAAATATGCAAGGATCAGGGTGAAGGGCCTTCGTCAGTTAGTTTTACTCAGCGACCACGTCACAATTTTGTTGTTATTCCGACAAAGAGATTATGGTAATATTTATTTATATTCCACCCATCCTTTGCATAATAAATACTTGTGATAATATGCAATATTATATAATTATATACTTATGTTAAAAAGAGTGGAGTGAAAAAGTTATCAGTATTGTAAAATAGTATTCAGACTTAATCTAGTTCCAATTCTTTCAAATCTCAGTGTTTAAACACCCCACCACATTATGCAAGCTTCATATATTTTGGAGTATGCTCAGTTACCGTTAATATTGTTTGCTGAACATCATGAGCATTTCAATGATGGTAGCAATTGTAACTATATAATTATATTGTGTTATAAGACAACACATTCCACGACGTGTCATACAGATCATTGTATACCACACAATACATAATTTGTGGATGTTAAGTTACCTTGTTGTGAATTTTCATGCGATATAGTTTAAGACATCATTAAGGACATGGATTTAAGATAAAACTGTAGGTGAGTTAATATATATTAATTGTATTTACAAAGTATACTAAAATCCAAACAATACACCAATACACACATCTTAGTATTTGGTCCAGCCACCCATTGCATTCAGGAAATCATCAAGGCGATAAGGGATGGAGTCGACCAGCTTCAGGCACACCCCTGATCGTCGACGTATACTCTCCCACATGTCGTAAGATTTGGCCTCTATTGCTGCACAGGTTCGCTGCTCCCCAATATCCCAATCACGTTTCATCATGGCCCATATATGTTCAATCGGATTAATATCACATCCTAGTGTTGGCCAGTCGATGACCTCAATTTCAGGGTGATCCTGGAGGTAGTCCTTCACTATGTTGCTGGTATGAATGGGACTGTTGCCATGAACCAGCCTGATAGTGTGGGTGGCTGGAACTGCCATAGCCCAGACTGTAGGAATTAGCACTTGCTCCAGGATGTCTACAGACTGCTCACCAGTGAAACGGCCATTGATCTTGACCAGTTCACCTGGCCCATGTGCCCACATCCACCCCCAGAATGACACTAACACCCTACCACTCACTGCACGATGTTGAATGTGTTTCTCATGGCAGCGTGTGTTGGGGGGCCGCCATCATTGCCTTGCTTCGGCTTCCACTGACCTGAACACCGTTTCATCGGTAAATATAATGGTTCTCTAGTATTCTTCTCTATGTGGAAGGTGTTCCAATGCAAAGCCGAGTCGACACTCCTTATGAGTAGGTGTTAGCCACCCTTTGTGAGCTGGAATATGGCAGTCGATCCCGGCTTCGCGTCTCATAGTCATGTGATGGCAGTTGAGGCCCATATTTCTTG